>NC_069500.1:667687734-667987734 GCF_027579735.1 Bombina bombina | reverse complement strand
AGTCGGACAACATCACGACACTGGCTTACATCAACCATCAGGGAGGGACAAGGAGTTCCCTAGCGATGATGGAAGTTTCAAAGATAATTCGCTGGGCAGAGTCTCACTCTTGCCACCTGTCAGCGATCCACATCCCAGGCGTGGAGAACTGGGAGGCGGATTTCCTAAGTCGCCAGACTTTTCATCCGGGGGAGTGGGAAATTCATCCGGAGGTCTTTGCCCAAATACTTCGACGTTGGGGCAAACCAGATATGGATCTCATGGCGTCTCGCCAGAACGCCAAGCTTCATTGTTACGGGTCCAGATCCAGGGACCCGGGAGCGGTCCTGATAGATGCTCTGACAGCACCTTGGACCTTCAAGATGGCTTATGTGTTTCCACCCTTCCCGATGCTTCCTCGATTGATTGCCAGGATCAAACAGGAGAAAGCATTGGTGATTCTAATAGCGCCTGCGTGGCCACGCAGGACCTGGTATGCAGATCTAGTGGACATGTCATCCTGTCCACCTTGGTCGCTGCCTCTGAGACAGGACCTTCTAATTCAGGGTCCTTTCAAACATCAAAATCTAATTTCTCTGAAGCTGACTGCATGGAGATTGAACGCTTGATTTTATCAAAGCGTGGATTTTCGGAGTCAGTAATTGATACCTTAATACAGGCTAGGAAACCTGTTACCAGGAAAATTTACCATAAGATATGGCGTAAATATTTACACTGGTGCGAATCCAAGAGTTACTCATGGAGTAAGGTTAGGATTCCTAGGATATTGTCTTTTCTACAAGAAGGTTTAGAAAAGGGTTTATCTGCAAGTTCTTTAAAGGGACAGATCTCAGCTCTGTCCATCCTTTTACACAAACGTCTGTCAGAAGTTCCAGACGTTCAGGCTTTTTGTCAGGCTTTGGCCAGGATTAAGCCTGTGTTTAAGACTGTTGCTCCACCGTGGAGCTTAAACTTAGTTCTTAACGTTTTACAGGGTGTTCCGTTTGAACCCCTTCATTCCATTGATATCAAGCTGTTATCTTGGAAAGTTCTGTTTTTAATGGCTATCTCCTCGGCTCGTAGAGTCTCTGAGTTATCGGCCTTACATTGTGATTCTCCTTATCTGATTTTTCATTCAGACAAGGTAGTTCTGCGTACTAAACCTGGGTTCTTACCTAAGGTAGTCACTAACAAGAATATCAATCAAGAGATTGTTGTTCCATCATTGTGCCCTAACCCTTCTTCAAAGAAGGAACGACTTCTGCACAATCTAGACGTAGTCCGCGCCCTGAAATTTTATTTACAGGCAACTAAAAATTTTCGCCAAACTTCTTCCCTGTTTGTCGTTTATTCTGGACAGAGGAGAGGTCAAAAAGCATCTGCTACCTCTCTCTCTTTTTGGCTTCGTAGCATAATACGTTTAGCCTATGAGACTGCTGGACAGCAGCCTCCTGAAAGAATTACAGCTCATTCTACGAGAGCTGTGGCTTCCACGTGGGCCTTTAAGAATGAGGCCTCTGTTGAACAGATTTGCAAGGCTGCAACTTGGTCTTCTCTTCATACTTTTTCCAAATTTTCCAAATTTGACACTTTTGCTTCTTCTGAGGCTGTTTTTGGGAGAAAGGTTCTTCAGGCAGTGGTTCCTTCCGTGTAAAGATCCTGCCTGTCCCTCCCGTCATCCGTGTACTTTAGCTTTGGTATTGGTATCCCATAAGTAATGGATGACCCGTGGACTGACTACACTTAACAGGAGAAAACATAATTTATGCTTACCTGATAAATTCCTTTCTCCTGTAGTGTAGTCAGTCCACGGCCCGCCCTGTTTTTTATGGCAGGTCTAAATTTTAAATTATACTCCAGTCACCACTGCACCCTATAGTTTCTCCTTTCTCGTTTGGTTTTCGGTCGAATGACTGGGTGTGACGTAGAGGGGAGGAGCTATATAGCAGCTCTGCTTGGGTGATCCTCTTGCACTTCCTGTTAGGGAGGAGTTAATATCCCATAAGTAATGGATGACCCGTGGACTGACTACACTACAGGAGAAAGGAATTTATCAGGTAAGCATAAATTATGTTTTTTCCCAAACCTTTAACTTTAAAATGGATAAATTAATTTTGGTTCAATTTGCTGTTTACTTCAGACATGTTACCCATATGGGGAATCAATTTCAGTTTGAAACTGAGAAAAGAATGCACATAGTTGCATTCACGACGATTGTTACATGTGTATCATTTTACCCATGATGTAATTAAAACATAACTTTTATTAAAATACTTAATAAAAGAAAAACAGGAAATTTAAAAACACAATAATGTACTTTAATAATCTTATCCTAGGTAGGGTAGATCACTTTTTGGTTAATGTTTAGTGGATACTAGTGTATTTCAATATACATTTGCATTATGCTAGATAATTATATTTGGACATAATGTGTTCAAATTCCATTATTGGGTTCAATGCAATATGTATCTCGGCATAGATGGGTTATTATCTTTCCCTTCTTTGTGTTGCTAAATAAATCTAGCACTAAAGCCTTTTTATTCAACAACATAGCCATACATTTTAATAAGATGGTTATGCATAGTTCACTATTACCCAAAAATAGTACCTTTTAAGTTACCCCCATATAAATATCCATTGTGCCATTTAAAATGTTAGAGAATACTAGCAGCAACACCACTGACCTGTTTTGCTGTTGTGGCTTTTTCAAGTGGGGTAGAGTTTTTATTTAGAAGTTTATTTGATGGAAAATAAACCTTAATAGATTTGGACATATAAAGCTTCAAATTAGTGCTGTATGATGTTGCAAATGTATGTGCAGTAGAAATTAACTGAAGAAATCAATATTGTTACCAGGTTTTTGATAGGTAAACCTATCCACTCATATTAGTAGCCAAGGTGTCAGCATGTGCCACCTTCATTTATAATTGCACACATTTATTTTTTCCTTCCCCTCCCCTGCTATCTTGCTTGCTGTAATCAACAGCAGCTTTCACAAATTGATATTTTGAGCCCTATATCTCTGCAGCTTCCACAGATTAATAGTTTGAGCCCTATGTCTCCACAGCTTCTGCAGATTGATAGTTTGAACCATATATCTCTGCAGCTTTCACAGATTAGAAGTTTGAGCGCTATATCTCTGCAGCTTCCACAGATTAGTAGTTTGAGCCCTATATCTCTGAAACTTCCATAGATAAATGGTTTGAGCCCTATATCTCTGAAACTTCCACAGATTAATGGTTTGAGTCCTATATTTCCACAGCTTCTGCAGATTGATGGTTTGAGACCTATATCTCCACAGCTTCAGCAAATTGGTAGTTTGAGACCTACTGTATATCTCCACAGCTTCTGCAGATTGATAGTCTGAGACCTACTGTATATCTCCACAGCTTCTGCAGATTGATAGTTTGAGACCTATATCCCCACAGCTTCAGCAAATTGTTAGTTTGAGACCTACTGTATATCTCCACAGCTTCTATAAATGGTAGTTTGAGACCTATATCCCCACAGCTTCAGCAAATTGATAGTTTGAGACCTACTGTATATCTCCACAGCTTCTGTAAATGATAGTTTGAGACCTATATCTCCACAGCTTTTGCAGTTGATAGTTTGAGACCTATATCTCCACAGCTTCAGCAAATTGATAGTTTGAGACCTATATCTCCACATCTTCAGCAAATTGATAGTTTGAGACCTACTGTATATCTCCACAGCTTCTGCAGATTGATAGTCTGAGACGTACTGTATATCTCCACAGCTTCTGCAGATTGATAGTTTGGGACCTATATCCCCACAGCTTCAGCAAATTGATAGTTTGAGACCTACTGTATATCTCCACAGCTTCTGTAAATGATAGTTTGAGGCCTATATCTCCACAGCTTCTGCAGATTGATAGTCTGAGACCTACTGTATATCTCCACAGCTTCTGCAGATTGATAGTTTGAGCCCTTTATCTCCACAGCTTCTGCAGATTGATAGTTTGAGACCTATATCTCCACAGCTTCAGCAAATTGATAGTTTGAGACCTACTGTATATCTCCACAGCTTCTGCAGATTGATAGTCTGAGACCTACTGTATATCTCCACAGCTTCTGCAGATTGATAGTTTGAGACCTTTATCTCCACAGCTTCTGCAGATTGATAGTTTGAGACCTATATCTCCACAGCTTCAGCAAATTGATAGTTTGAGACCTACTGTATATCTCCACAGCTTCTGCGGTTGATAGTTTGAGGCCTATATCTCCACAGCTTCTGCAGATTGATAGTTTGAGACCTATATCTCCACAGCTTCAGCAAATTGATAGTTTGAGACCTACTGTATATCTCCACAGCTTCTGTAAATGATAGTTTGAGACCTATATCTCCACAGCTTCTGCAGTTGATAGTTTGAGACCTATATCTCCACAGCTTCAGCAAATTGATAGTTTGAGACCTACTGTATATCTCCACAGCTTCTGCAGATTGATAGTCTGAGACCTACTGTATATCTCCACAGCTTCTGCAGATTGATAGTCTGAGACCTACTGTATATCTCCACAGCTTCTGCAGATTGATAGTTTGAGCCCTTTATCTCCACAGCTTCTGCAGATTGATAGTTTGAGACCTATATCTCCACAGCTTCAGCAAATTGATAGTTTGAGACATACTGTATATCTCCACAGCTTCTGCAGATTGATAGTTTGGGACCTATATCCCGACAGCTTCAGCAAATTGATAGTTTGAGACCTACTGTATATCTCCACAGCTTCTGTAAATGATAGTTTGAGACCTATATCTCCACAGCTTCAGCAAATTGATAGTTTGAGACCTATATCTCCACAGCTTCAGCAAATTGATAGTTTGAGACCTACTGTATATCTCCACAGCTTCTGCAGATTGATAGTCTGAGACCTACTGTATATCTCCACAGCTTCTGCAGATTGATAGTTTGAGCCCTTTATCTCCACAGCTTCTGCAGATTGATAGTTTGAGACCTATATCTCCACAGCTTCAGCAAATTGATAGTTTGAGACCTACTGTATATCTCCACAGCTTCTGCGGTTGATAGTTTGAGGCCTATATCTCCACAGCTTCTGCAGATTGATAGTTTGAGACCTATATCTCCACAGCTTCAGCAAATTGATAGTTTGAGACCTACTGTATATCTCCACAGCTTCTGTAGTTGATAGTTTGAGACCTATATCTCCACAGCTTCTGCAGATTGATAGTTTGAGACCTATATCTCCACAGCTTCTGCAGATTGATAGTTTGAGACCTATATCTCCACAACTTCTGCAGATTGATAGTTTGAGACCTATATCTCCACAACTTCTGTAGTTGATAGTTTGAGACCTATATATCCACAGCTTCTGCAGATTGATAGTGTGAGCCCTATATTTCCACAGCTTCTGCAGATTGATAGTGTGAGCCCTATATCTCTGCAACTTCCACAGTATGATAGTTTTAACCCTATATATCTGCCTGATTTCACAAATATGCCACAGTCTTGCCTATGTATGGATAAAACATGTTATTGTTTTCAAAAGTTAATTGGATTTAATTCAAATTTTTTGGGGGGAATTTACTTCAACTTCGTTTAGCATTGATAAGAATTTCCTGTAGCCACTGAGCAGTGCATTACTGATACTGGTAAATTCTTTTAAATGTTAAGACCTTTTAATGTCATTTTAGTTTTTTATACGCAAGAAAAAAATGTCCGCTTGTTTAACTGTTGCTCTTTCATATGGCGGAAAAGATCTTAAGATATCTTGGGCTACAGAGGAACTTCTTGGGCTACAGAGGAACAAGCTTCCTTGACAAATGTTAACACAAAGAACTACAGAATTTTGCGGTGGTATACAAATAAATTATAATAATATTCATATGGACTTCAGTCAAATACTACAAATGGGATCCTTGATCATTAGTCAAGATTCCATGGTGAAATATATCTTTATATACATCTCATATGCACATTTTCAGTTTTGGGGTCCTACTTCTGTGAAATATGACTATTTTAACATTGGTGTTACAGTTTTGCTTTGAAGTGCATTGTATAATTACCAAATATGGTGCTATAATTGAATGTTGGCTTTTAGATGTCATTATTATAATTATCAACATTTATTTGTAAAGCTACACCATTTTCAGTAGCACTGATGTCTACAAATTCACTGACTTATTAAAATATATAAGAATATAAAATGTAGGTTGCTGTCATGAAATGTTTCTGAATTTGTTCTGCCATTAATGTAATTTCACAGGAACAAGAGGGATCTCCCATTTACTCCCATATTGGCCTCTGTTAACCGGCTTATTCGCTACCATCTTGGAACAGTAGCCAAAGGAGCTTTCATCATCACATTGGTGAAAATCCCACGCATGATCCTCATGTATATTCAAAGCCAACTTAAGGGAAAGGTAACCAATTTTCCCATTGTAGATTTAATCCTGAAATTGTTCTTGCAGTAGCTCAACATTAAATTATGTTTTTTGCAAATTATATATTTAAAGGGACTTGAAGCCCAAAATGTTTCAGTAATGATTCAGATAGAGCATTTTTTGGCATATTTGGTTGAAAAGCAGAGGTGTACTTTAATCTCAGGAGCGTGCATGCGTTTGGAGCACTATATGGCAGCAGTTTTGCAGGAATGTTATGTTATTTGCAAGTGCACTAGATAGCAGCACTATTTTGTTGCATGTAGTGCTCCAGCTACCTACCTAGGTATCTCTTTAACAAAGAATAACATGGGAACAGAACAGATTTGATTATAGAAGTAAACTGGAAATGTTTCTAAAATTGTATTCTCTGTCTGAAACACAAGAGATATTTTATACCCCTTTAAGGGAACAAATTAAAACATTCATAGATGTGAGAGAACTTTTAAGACCCCAAAATAGTTATTTACATCCTCAGTTATGCATCCCATGGTGGATACAAACAGGATGTTTTTATACTTTTATTAGTATTGCCTATCTTTTATTTAGTATTGCCGCACGTCCAATTGACTGTAATAGGGCGCGCTCCTGAATCTGTTATCCACGCTGGCAAGTGTTTCTTTACTACAGACGAACTGTGCAGCCGCAGTTCATCTCCCTGTTAATCTGAAGCCAAGAGCGAGCCCCAAATAACAGATATGAGTTGGGCAGTAACGATCCTTTCATCTACAATACAAGTGAGAGAAGACTAAGGGGGGGGGGGGGGGGAGAATAAAATGCAGGTAGGAATAGAGTGTTGAAATAAAAATGTTTGTAAAAAAAAAATTGGGAACAAAAATCATGTATATTGTCTGTAATACAGATTTATATGTAGTACTTAGGTGAAGTATTCTTTACCTTCACTTTAGATAATACCATGGAAGGATATATAGCTATCATTTGTTCAGACATCCTAACAGGGAAACTCAGGATTTGCCACTGCCCAGGCCCTGAGCATTTTAAACCCCCTGATAAAATAGATAATCCAATATTTAGCCACTCTTTTTTTACTGTTTCGAAATAAATGTAGTGTGTTCAGTTCTTTTTGTTAAATCTCACAATTAAATGTAAAAGTCTCTTTTTAATACAGAATCGGTCTGAGTTTACAGTTTTCATCACTTTTTTTCTTCTTCACTGCAATGCTTTCAATAGATGAATAAATGGATAAATATATAAACAAAGAAAAACAAATAAACCTCGCAAGGTACTCTTATTCGTATATAGATCCTTTAAGGTTGACTCTCTCTAGCCGAGAATGATAAACGTAGAAGTTAGCAGCGGCCCTGGTATGCTTAATCTACTTAACTGTGGAGTTCCGTCCAAGTAGGTATGTTTTCTAGTCTGTACGTCAGTGGGGATGGTGCCTATAGGCCTACATTTATTTATTCATTTTTGGGTTTGGGTGTGTGCGAGGTGCACAGAATGGGTAGAGTGACAGGTCTCAAGAGTGACTCCTCCCATATAAACCTTGCATTTTGGAAAGTTTCTAATTTATTACGATGAAGGTAGCCATATTTTTCGAGGGAAAATTGTTCATCTACTTCGTCTATCCACCTATTTTTAGTGGGTATTGTAGGTTTTTTCCAGTGATATCAATATCCTCGCACTATTGAGGCCTATTTGTAAAGATAGTAATTTTAGACTGCACGTCAGTTTAGGCAAGTCATTTAATAAGGCGATGTTTGGGGTTATTGTAAATTAGGCCAATATGAACTGTTTGAAATGTAGTTCTATGGCCAACCACAGGGGACTTACTCTATCACAGTGCCACCATATGTGTATTAAGCTACCACATTCTCCGCACCCTCGCCAACACATACTAGACGTTTTTGGGTATATATTGTTTAGTCTCAACGGGGTCAAATACCACCGGAGGAGGATTTTGAAATTTAATTCTAATATCCTTGGAGACGATGAAGACTTTTTAACTGATCTAAAGATCTTGTCCCAAGTGCTTTGTTCTATTTGTTCTGCTAAGTCTAGGCTCCATTTTGTGGAGTATGATGGGAGGATGCTGTGAAGGTTGTTTATAAGGAGTTTAAGGGAAATGGAAAGCGTTCCCTTTAGCGTTACTCCGCTATGGCACAGTTGTTCGAAGGGGGTGAGTTGTCTTAGGCGGTCTGATTTGAATGGAGATGTGTGAATATAGTGGTGTAATTGGGCATATTTCAACCAGTTAGTGAATGTACCATCAGCTACGTTATTTAATTTATCTCTTTCCAAGAGCTTACCTGCTTCTATGAAGTTGAACAGTGGAATTGTGTAGTCCCATTCAGTAAACCTCTTGAATCCTTTGTCAAGTCCGCCCACCATTTCTACGTTTAGAGTGATTGGGAATAGGGGGGATCTACTGGTAGAGATATGCGGCCTAGTAGCGGTTATGTGATCCCAGTTTTTGAAAAGCTGTTTATGTATATCGAGCTGTTGACATTGAGGTGGCCTGAGGTTGTTTGGTACCCAACACAGGGCATGGACTAGGGGTGCTTTAAGTATGTGTGAATCTAATGTTACCCATGCCTTATGTTCTCTCCTCCTGTGCCAATCTAACACTCTCTAGAATGTCACCGCTTGGTAATAATCCTATATCTTGGGTAGCCCCAGTCCTCCATATAAAATTGGTCTGTACATTGTATCTCTATTGATTCTGGGTCTACACTTCCCCCAGACAAATGTGTTAAGGCTGTTTTGTAGTCGTGTCATGTACCATCTTGGGATATGAAGTGGCAGGGCCTGTAAGATGTATAAAATTCTAGGCAGAGTGGTCATCTTTATGGCCTGGATTCGTCCCCTCCAAGATAAAGGTTTGTTCGCCCAGGTTTTGAGGTCCCGTTGTCTATTGAGGAGTAGTGTGTTATAGTTTTTATCGAAGAGTGTCAGCTTACTGGGGGAGATATGGATCCCCAAATATTTGATTGTCTCCGATTTCAGTCGGAGCGGGCTTATCGTAGAGAGGGTTTTGAATTTGGAGTTAGGTAGTGTGATGTTTAAGATTTCGGATTTTTGTTTGTTGACAAGGAAATTAGAAAACAGTCCGAAGTTGTCTAGTTCAGTAAGTATCTCTGGGATAGTTATAAAAGGGGAGGATACTGTAAAAAGAACATAGTCCACGTACATAGCTATTTTATAGTCATGGTGGCCAAACGGTATTCCTTTAATGTTTTGGTTCCTGCGTACATGAGACGCCAAGACTTCCATTGTCAATATAAATAGAATTGGGGACAAGGGGCATCCCTGTCATGTGCCGTTGTGAATTGGGAGTGGGGCTGATAATCCGTTAGCTTTTACTTTCGCGCTTGGTTGGGTATATAAGCTAAAAACTCTATTTATTGTTTTAGGGCCAAATCCTATGTTTTTTAACGTTAATGTTAAGAATTGCTAATTAGTCTGGTCAAATGCTTTTTCAGCATCTATGGCCATTAGCACTGACTCAATATTATGGAATTTGGCATATTCAGTAAGGGTCAGGGCTCTGAGGGAGTCTCTGGCCTCCCGATTAGGGGCGAAACCCACCTGGTCCGTATGTATAATATCATTGAGGACCAAATTCATGCGATTTGCCAAAATTTTTCCTAGGATCTTTGTCTGTATTGAGAAGTGAAATAGAACGGTAGCTAGCTGGGTCATCTTGTGGCTTATCAGGTTTCAGTATTACTGATATGTGTGCAGCTAGGGAATCGTGAGGTAGTTTGGTGTCGTCATCTAAAGAGTGGATGAGTTTTAATAAGTGAGGGGCTAGTATAGTTCTAAAAGTTTTGTAATATAGATTAGTGTATCCATCAGGTCCTGTGCTCTTACCCACCGGGAGGCCAGAGATGGTTTTCAGAATTTCTGTCAAAGTTATAGGTTTCTCTAAATCTGCTATTTGCGTTTGTGACAATTTATTTAAGTTAGCTGATTCTATGTATGATCTGGATGAAGTGTTCATGTCCAGATTGTATAGTTGATGGTAAAAATCTCGAAAGTGGTTAGCAATAAATTTGCTATCGTGGATATAGTTTCCCTGTTGATTTTTTAATCTATGGATGTGGGTAAGTGTAGTTCTGTCTGTAAGAGTATTTGCCAGGACTTTTCCCGAACGGTTACCTTCATAGAAGTATTTTTTCCGTAGCTGTGAGGCTTTCCTTTGGGCTTCCGAATAGAGTAAGGTTTTAAGGTCATTCCTTACATTTGTCAGCTCAGTAAGAGTGGAGTTTTCATCACTTTTTAATAAATTATCATTATACAAAAAATGAATGCTTACCTGATAAATTCATCTCTTTCGAGGTGGTGAGAGTCCACAAGTTCATTACTTCTGGGATTCAGCTCCTAGGAGGAGGCAAAGATTCCCAAAACTCCAAGAGTATTCTATCCCTCACACCTCACTGATTAGTCAGTCTAACGTATAGCCACACAAGGAGAACTAGAAAGGAAGGAAAGTACAGAACAGGGAAATGGAGTGCAAAACTAGAACTTCCACCAGAAAAATAAACAAATAGGGTGGGCCTCGTGAACTCTCAACACCTTAAAAGAAATTAAATTTATCATGTAAGCATACAATTTGTTTTCTTTTGTAAGGTGCTGAGAGTTCACAAGTAATTAGAGCGGGAGAAAACCTCTTGAAAAGGCAAACATCTAATTTCCAGACACTGCTGCCTAGAGAACTTTTCTACAAAAAATCGCTTCTGAAGAAGCAAAAACATCTAAGACTTATAACTTAGAGAAAATATGTGTCGAAGACCATGTTGCTGCCTTGCAAATTTGTTTAACCGATGCCTCATTTTGAAATGCCCAGTAAGAAGTAACTGATTTGGTAGAATGAGCAGAATATTCTTCAGGAAACCCTTCCCCTCCTCCAAGGTAGCCTTGTTAAATACAAGGCTTAACCAAAAAGCCAAATTAACATCCAAGGCAATCTGAACTTTGCTTTGACCTGAAAAATGAATAAACAGGCTACAGAATTTGTTGTAACTTCAAATTTTAAAGCTTTAACTACAAACAAATATGTAGAAGCCACTATTTGGACATGTTAGGATTTGGACTAAAAGAAGGAACTACAATTTCCCTATAGAAGTTGTCAGAAGAAACTCCCTTTGATAAGAAATAAAATTTGATTCTTGAAACAGACAGACTTATTCTGATAAAAACAAAAATACTTAAAGGGACAGTACACTGTCATTATGTTATCACTTTGTGTTTTCTTATCTTATATTTCTCTAGAAAACCAAAGCTCAATACTTAGACAGAACAATGGAAAGTTATCATTTTATTACTTAACTATCTTGCACCCCACTGTGAGTGTAATTTCTTCTGCTGACTGTGTTTACTTAGGCTATTCAATAGCTCAGACTCCAGTATCAAAACTTTCAGTATAGGTTGGGATACCAAAAGCTAAATCGGCTATTTCAAAGGGGTAAAGGAGCTACTTGTAAACACTTTAATACACTCCAGCAGGTAAAATGGATCATTGGGAACAATTTAAATGGGAGAAATGTTGGGGGGCAACTGTCCCTTTAACCCCTTAATGACCACAATGTACCCTGTATGTCACTGGTCGTTAAGGGTTTTTTCAGGACATAATAGCACAAGTCTAGCAAGAACACGCAATTAATGCCCTCCCTCCAGCAGGCTTTGAGGAATAGAGCAGTCTCAACGCTGGTGGCAAGACCACGCTATAAAACAATCAAGTCCCAAAAAAAGGTCAGCGACATACAGGGTACGTCGCTGGTCCTTAAGGGGTTAAGAAAGAGCTGACAGGTTGGAGACTCTTCTCATAAAATCAAATAAGGTTCCCAGTAGGAGAAATTGGATTAATAACCAGTATTAATTTGGGTAATACTTGAACAAACTCTGAACATTAGGAAGGTTAGCGATTTTGAGGAATGGAACCAAAAGAGCTGGAATTGACCCTTCAAAGAACTGGAAGATTAGACCTTATACAAACTGTCTTGCAAAATTGGAGAATTTGGGTCAATCTCAATGTCGACATGTTGAGAAACTCCCTGCACTCTACTGGACCCCCATACTGCACCCCAACATAAGAGACTTACGTCTGTTGTATAGCTAGTATAGGATTGGAAGTTGGCTGAAGCTTCACACAAGGTGACTGTAATTAAGCTTCTTCTAATCTGTTAAGATGGAAGCACTGTACCCGAAAAGAACACCCTGGTGTGAGGAGATAGAGAGCAGTTTGGAACATTGAGTCTCCAACCATGTTATCGAAGAAACATAAAAAAAGATTGTTGGTATGCGAAATTGCTTAAGGTAAAGATCCTGGCTATGATGTACTTTACAATTACAGTACCTGTGAATAGCTGGTGGGCTATGTGAGTGCAAAGTGAAAACTAAACTTACATGAACTCCATCACTCTACTGAGCTTACACCCTGATGAAAAAAACTGCATCCATTAGAGGGCCCATTCAGTGCTGCGTACGTTACAGCAGAGCATAACTGTAAGGAGTATCTCAGCAACCCAACAGGAGGAGGCTAGGGGACTGGTCCCTGTGATACCTGTGGCAGGCTTGTGACTAACTCCATCACTAGGAGTAATTGTCTCACTGCCTTATACTCCAATCTCCCACTGTCTTTCTGTAGCAGCTCTCTGATCGGTCTGAAGACCCCCTCGACGAAGAATCAGGAGTGCCTTAATTCTTTAGCCACGTACTAAAAGGCAAAGATTTAGACTGGCTAATCAGTGAGGTGATTTGGGAGACTTTGCCTCCTTTTAGTGGCCAGGAGTTGAATCCCAGAAGTGATTAACTTGCAGACTCTCACCAGCTTACGAAAGAAAAGTATATTGCCTTATATATGTTTCTTGTGCAATGTTGGAAATCCCTGTGGGTAAAAGAGCGCAATTAAGGAGTATAAGAAATTAAAGGGCCAGTAAACCCACAAAATAATGTTATATAATTCTGCACATAGTGCAGAATTATATAACATCAGCTTAGCGCAAACTTTGTACCTTAAAAGATTAAAGTGAAAAAATGCTACGAAATTTACTTTCACAGTACGCCGCTCCTGGGTCTACTGAGCGAGTCTGTTTGTTTTCCCTAAGCCATCGGGCACGCTGTCTATTCACAGCCGGCCCGATCGCTCCATTAAACTCAATGTAACTCGCTCCTGCTACCAGACCAGAGCGGGAGCGAGTTACATTGAGTTTAATGGCACAATCGGGCCGGCTGTGAATAGACAGCGTGCCTGATCCACTTAGAGGAAACAAACAGACCCGCTCAGTAGAGCCAGGGGCGGTGTACTGTGAAAGTAAATTTCGGAGCATTTTTTTACTTTAATCTTTTAAGGTACAGAGTTTGTTCAATCAGATTGAACTTGATTCTGATTGGCTGATTCCATCAGCCAATCAGAATATTCCTACCTTAATTCCGATTGGCTGATAGAATCCTATCAGCCAATCGGAATTCGAGGGACGCCATCTTGGATGACGTCATTTAAAGGAACCGTCATTCGTTGTTTAGTCGTCGGCCAGGATGGATGTTCCGCGTCGGAGGTCTTCAGGATGCTGCCGCTCCGGATGGATGACGATAGAAGATGCCTCTTGGATGAAGACTTCAATCGGATGGAAGACCTCTTCTGCCCCGCTTGGATGAAGACTTCTACCGGATGGAGGACCTCTTCTTGCTCCTCTTGGATGAAGAATTTGGCTCGGCTGGGTGAAGACGACTCAAGGTAGGGAGATCTTCAGGGGCTTAGGTTTATTTAAGGGGGGTTTGGGTTAGATTAGGGGTATGTGGGTGGTGGGTTGTAATGTTGGGGGGGTATTATATTTTTTTTTTTTACAGGAAAAAGAGCTGAACTTCTTGGGGCATGCCCCGCAAAGGGCCCTGTTCAGGGCTGGTAAGGTAAAAGAGCTTTGAACTTTAGTAATTTAGAATAGGGTAGGGCATTTTTTTTTATTTTGGGGGTCTTTGTTATTTTATTAGGGGGCTTAGAGTAGGTGTAATTAGTTTAAAATTGTTGTAATATATTTCTAATGTTTGTAAATATTTTTTTATTTTTTGTAACTTAGTTCTTTTTTATTTTTTGTACTTTAGTTAGTTTATTTCATTGTATTTATTTGTAGGAATTGTATTTAATTTATTTATTGATAGTGTAGTGTTAGGTTTAATTGTAGATAATTATAGGTATTTTATTTAATTAATTTATTGATAGTGTAGTGTTAGGTTTAATTGTAACTTAGGTTAGGATTTATTTTACAGGTAAATTTGTAATTATTTTAACTATTTTAGCTATTAAATAGTTCTTAACTATTTAATAGCTATTGTACCTGGTTAAAATAAATACAAAGTTACCTGTAAAATAAATATTAGCTTTAGGGGTTAATACATTTATTAGAATAGCGGTGAGCTCCAGTCGGCAGATTAGGGGTTAATAATTGAAGTTTGGTGTCGGCGATGTTAGGGAGGGCAGATTAGGGGTTAATACTATTTATTATAGGGTTAGTGAGGCGGATTAGGGGTTAATAACTTTATTATAGTAGCGGTGCGGTCCGCTCGGCAGATTAGGGGTTAATAAGTGTAGGCAGGTGGAGGCGACGTTGAGGGGGGCAGATTAGGGGTTAATAAATATAATATAGGGGTCGGCTGTGTTAGGGGCAGCAGATTAGGGGTACATAGGGATAATGTAAGTAGCGGCGGTTTACGGAGCGGCAGATTAGTGGTTAATTATTGTAGGTAGCTGGCTGCGACGTTGTGGGGGGCAGGTTAGGGGTTAATAAATATAATATAGGGGTCGGCGGTGTTAGGGGCAGCAGATTAGGGGTACATAAGTATAACGTAGGTGGCGGTCGGCAGATTAGGGGTTAAAAAAATTGAATCGAGTGTCGGCGATGTGGGGGGACCTTGGTTTAGGGGTACATAGGTAGTTTATGGGTGTTAGTGTACTTTAGAGCACAGTAGTTAAGAGCTTTATAAACCGGCGTTAGCCCAGAAAGCTCTTAACTACTGACTTTTTTTCTGTGGCTGGAGTCTTGTCGTTAGATTTCTAACGCTCACTTCAGACACGACTCTAAATACCGGAGTTAGAAAGATCCCATTGAAAAGATAGGATACGCAATTGACGTAAGGGGATCTGCGGTATGGAAAAGTTGCGGCTGAAAAGTGAGCGTTAGACCCTTTTTTGAATGACTCCAAATACCGGCGGTATCCTAAAACCAGCGTTAGGAGCCTCTAACGCTGGTTTTCACGGCTACCGCCAAACTCCAAATCTAGGCCTATGTTTTTATAAAATCAGGGATAATTTTATTAATATAAATATTGTTTACTCTTTGTAGAAATGGTATCTATTTACGGATTTTCCATATTCGATTATATATACTATTTGTGTGTAAAGCAGATATGAATAATACAAATAAATATGTTGTTAATAAATACAATGGTATTAAAAGGTTGGCCAACCCTTTGTTCTTATACAAACTTCATAACAAATATCAAAAACTATTTCACTTTAAAAATTAATACTATTTCTCCAACATTGGTGTGTCCGGTCCACGGCGTCATCCATTACTTGTGGGAATATTCTCTTCCCTAACAGGAAATGGCAAAGAGCACAGCAAAAGCTGCCCATATAGCCCCTCCTCGGGCTCCGCCCCCCAGTCATTCTCTTTGCCGCTCTGAACAAGTAGCATCTCCACGGAGATGGTGAAGAGTATGTGGTGTTTAGAGGGTAACGCTTCCCAGGCTAAGCCAGCTTGGAAACCAATGCAAGGCTGGAACAAGGGCAAACAGGCCAAGAAGCCTGCTGCTGCTACCAAGACAGCATGAAGGGGTAGCCCCCGATCCGGGACCGGATCTAGTAGGGGGCAGACTCTCTCTCTTTGCTCAGGCTTGGGCAAGAGATGTTCCGGATCCCTGGGCACTAGAAATAGTCTCTCAGGGTTATCTTCTAGAATTCAAGGAACTTCCTCCAAGGGGGAGGTTCCACATGTCTCGCTTATCTTCAGACCAAATAAAGAGACAGGCATTCTTACATTGTGTAGAAGACCTGTTAAAGATGGGAGTGATACACCCAGTTCCAACAGTGGAACAAGGTCAGGGGTTTTACTCAAACCTGTTTGTAGTTCCCAAAAAAGAGGGAACTTTCAGGCCAATTCTGGATTTAAAAATTCTAAACAAGTTTCTCAGAGTTCCATCGTTCAAAATGGAAACCATTCGAACAATTTTACCTACAATCCAGGAGGGTCAATATATGACTACCGTGGATTTAAAGGATGCGTACCTACATATTCCTATCCACAAAGATCATCATCAGTTCCTAAGGTTTGCCTTTCTGGACAAACATTACCAGTTCGTGGCTCTCCCGTTCGGTTTAGCCACTGCTCCCAGAATTTTCACAAAGATGCTAGGGTCCCTTCTGGCGGTTTCTTAGACCGAGGGGCATTGCAGTAGCACCTTATCTAGATGACATTCTAATTCAAGCGTCGTCTCTTTCCAAGGCAAAGGCTCATACAGACATTGTTCTAGCCTTTCTCAGATCTCACGGATGGAAGGTGAACGTAGAAAAGAGTTCCCTGTCTCCGTCAACAAGAGTTCCCTTTTTGGAAACAATAATAGATTCTTTAGAAATGAAGATCTTCCTGACAGAAGTCAGAAAGTCAAAGCTTCTAAATGCTTGTCAAGTTCTTCACTCTATTCTGCAGCCTTCCATAGCTCAGTGCATGGAAGTAGTAGGATTGATGGTTGCAGCAATGGACATTGTTCCTTTTGCTCGAATTCATCTAAGACCATTACAACTGTGCATGCTCAATCAGTGGAATGGGGACTATGCAGACTTGTCTCCACAGATTCAAGTAGACCAGGTAACCAGAGACTCACTCCGTTGGTGGTTGACTCAGGATCACCTGTCTCAGGGGATGAGTTTCCGCAGACCAGAGTGGGTCATTGTCACGACCGACGCCAGTCTATTAGGCTGGGGCGCGGTCTGGGATTCTCTGAAAGCTCAGGGTCTATGGTCTCGGGAAGAGTCTCTTCTTCCGTTAAACATTCTGGAACTGAGAGTGATATTCAATGCTCTCCGGGCTTGGCCTCAGCTAGCGAAGGCCGGATTCATAAGATTCCAGTCGGACAACATTACGACTGTAGCTTACATCAACCATCAGGGGGGAACAAAGAGTTCCTTGGCGATGAGAGAGGGATCCAAGATCATCAAATGGGCGGAGGATCACTCCTGCCATCTATCTGCAATTCACATCCCAGGAGTAGACAACTGGGAGGCGGATTATCTGAGTCGTCAGACTTTCCATCCGGGGGAGTGGGAACTCCACCCGGAGGTCTTTGCCCAGTTAACCCAATTATGGGGCATTCCAGACATGGATCTGATGGCGGCTCGTCAGAACTTCAAGGTTCCTTGCTACGGGTCCAGATCCAGGGATCCTAAGGAGAATCTAGTGGATGCATTAGTGGCGCCTTGGTCGTTCAACCTAGCTTATGTGTTCCCACCGTTTCCTCTCCTTCCCAGGCTCGTAGCCAGGATCAAACAGGAGAAGGCCTCGGTGATTCTGATAGCTCCTGCGTGGCCACGCAGGACTTGGTGTGCAGACCTGGTGAATATGTCATCGGCTCCACCATGGAAGCTACCTTTGAGACAGGATCTTCTAGTACAAGGTCCATTCGAACATCCAAATCTAGTTTCTCTGCAGCTGACTGCTTGGAAATTGAACGCTTGATTTTATCCAAGCGTGGGTTTTCAAATTCAGTGATAGATACTCTGGTTCAAGCCAGAAAACCTGTGACTAGAAAGATTTACCATAAAATATGGAAAAAATATATCTGTTGGTGTGAATCCAAGGGATTCTCCTGGAGTAAGATTAAAATTCCTAAGATTCTTTCCTTTCTCCAAGAGGGTTTGGATAAAGGGTTGTCAGTGAGTTCTCTAAAAGGACAGATTTCTGCTTTATCTGTTTTGTTACACAAACGACTGGCAGCTGTGCCAGATGTACAAGCTTTTGTACAGGCTTTGGTCAAAATCAAGCCTGTTTACAGAACCATGACTCCTCCTTGGAGTCTAAATTTAGTTCTTTCAGTTCTTCAAGGGGTTCCGTTTGAACCTTTACATTCCATAGATATCAAGTTACTATCTTGGAAAGTCCTGTTTTTGGTTGCTATTTCTTCTGCTAGAAGAGTTTCTGAATTATCTGCTTTGCAGTGTGATCCACCTTATCTGGTGTTCCATTCAGATAAGGTTGTTTTGCGTACTAAACCTGGTTTTCTTCCAAAAGTAGTTTCTAACAAGAATATTAACCAGGAAATAGCTGTTCCTTCTCTGTGTCCGAATCCAGTTTCTAAGAAGGAACGTTTGTTACACAATTTAGATGTGGTCCGCGCTTTAAATTTCTATTTAGATGCAACAAAGGATTTCAGACAAACCTCATCTTTGTTTGTCGTTTACTCTGGTAAGAGGAGAGGACAAAAAGCTACTGCTACCTCTCTTTCTTTCTGGCTGAAAAGCATCATCCGATTGGCTTATGAGACTGCCGGACGGCAGCCTCCTGAACGAATCACATCTCACTCTACTAGGGCTGTGGCTTCCACTTGGGCCTTCAAGAACGAGGCTTCTGTTGATCAGATATGTAAGGCAGCGACTTGGTCTTCTCTGCACACTTTTGCCAAATTCTACAAATTTGATACTTATGCTTCTTCGGAGGCTATTTTTGGGAGAAAGGTTTTGCAAGCCGTGGTGCCTTCTGTCTAGGTAACCTGATTGGCTCCCTCCCTTCATCCGTGTCCTAAAGCTTTGGTATTGGTTCCCACAAGTAATGGATGACGCCGTGGACCGGACACACCAATGTTGGAGAAAACAGAATTCATGCTTACCTAATAAATTACTTTCTCTAATGGTGTATCCGGTCCACGGCCCGCCCTGGTTTTTTAATCAGGTTTGAAAAAATGTCTTTCTCTATACACTACAGTCACCACGGCACCCTATAGTTTCTCCTTTTTTCTCCTAACCGTCGGTCGAATGACTGGGGGGCGGAGCCTAAGGAGGGGCTATATGGGCAGCTTTTGCTGTGCACTTTGCCATTTCCTGTTAGGGAAGAGAATATTCCCACAAGTAATGGATGACGCCGTGGACCGGACACACCGTTGGAGAAAGTAATTTATCAGGTAAGCATAAATTCTGTTTTCCCTATAAAAATGAAAATAGATTTTTAACATCAACTTCAAGCCAAAAAAGCAGAAACAGAGTCGAACTCCTAAGTAGGACAGTCATAAACAATTAAAGTTCATTATTAAAAATTCATCTTATAAGTTCATCTTGAAAGTTCATGTGAATAAGGACATATATATGTATGTGAAGATAAGGCTGCAGCCTTTGACATAGCAATAGCAGTGTGGCTACTGTGGCCTATATTACTGAGATAAAGTTAGCAGGTATATTAATCTGACCTTATTTTCCATTCCGTATGTTGATACTAGAGGAGGAGGGTTCTGAACTCCTAGATGAAGTTTTGAGGGTTATTGCGGAATACACACTCTCCTCCAGGGACAAATTTATCTCCTGTTATTTCTAACCACTGCTGATGAATTAGAGACTACAACCATTCCTTAAAGGGACATTGTAAAGGGCAACATCTAACCATCTTTACATTTGTTATGCATGAAAAAATGTGAAGTAAAATTTTGGGGTTTTAGGTTAAATTGAAACTAATAGAGCGGTAACGGTCATGTACATCCTACTAAGGCTTATTTTCTGATAGTTACTTCCTGTTGATATTAATTTATTAATACGTAGTTCTCGCTAATGAGCATTGGAAATGAGCAATAGTAAGACGCTCAAATTGTGTTTGCTTCATGATTAAATGTTGCTTTTTTTAATGGATGAAAAAATAATTGAGTTGAGTCTTCTTAAGAGAAACTTAATGCATAACCACTTTGAGCATGGAGAATTATTTATATATGCAGTAAGTATTTTTAAGCATTATATACACTTCTTTACTTTGGATATGCATGGAATAAGGATTTTCTCTGATGATTACTGTAGTCATTTCTGGCAATATTAATGTCACATACTGGTTATTTGTGCTTGTCTACAACTCCTGCATCATTTGGTTTAAAATATAATTTTCTGTATTTTTTATTCATTTCACTGATAAAAGCACACACATTTTTTCTGTTGACTTCTAGGAAAATGCCTGTGCACGCTGTATGCTGAAATCTTGTATCTGCTGCCTGTGGTGCCTTGAAAAATGCCTCACATATATAAATCAGGTATGTAACAAACATAGGAGTTTATCTTGTAATGTGCAGGTGTAAAATCCACAACAGTACTAAATTGTATTCACTCGCTTATTTTTGTTAATATAATTTTTATCCCCCCTCATAATAGTATATTTTTGAATACCTAAGAATAATTCCATCTTATGTGATTTGAAATGAAAATTCATTAATTATTAACCCCTATTCCCCCACACCCAACATCACTGACACTATAATAAAGCTATTAACCCCTATTCTGCCACTCCCTGGCATCACTGCCACTAAATAAAGTTATTAACCCCTAAACCTCTGGCCTCCCACATCACCGCCACTAAATAAACCTATTAACCCATAAACCGCCAGCCCCCCACATTACAAAAAATAAACTATTAACCCCTAAACAACCCCCTAACTTTATATTAAAATTACAGTATCCCTATCTTAAAATAAATAAAAACTTACCTGTGAAATTAAAAAAACCTAACCTAACATAACTACTATACTAAAGTATTATACTAAAATTAAAATAACTACCAAATAAAAAAATTTAATTATACATTAAAAAAAAACCTAACACTACTAAAAAATTTAAGTCTAAAATTACAGAAAATAAAAAATACTAAATTACGAAAAATAAACGAAATTATGAAAAATAAAAACACTTACTCTGCTATAGATGGCATATAGTGATAAACTTGACAAGGGCCCGTTTTCTAGTATTGAGATCTATCTATATTGGGTGACAACAATGAGTGTAATATAGGGCACCCTATTTATCTAATGTATTCTGTTCTAACTAGTGTTTAAATTCATTACAAATTTATTAAAGATAGATTATTCCCATTAGAGGGGTGTTTAGCCTTAACGAAAGTAAATATCCATATGTGTAGCATACATTAATATATGTCCTTTGTAAATAATGGTACTGGCTTAAAACTTGGTGGGTATCTACATATGAACATTTGAATATATGGTAATGCACTGTAATGTATATAATCATTGTGTGTATGTAAAGGGCTGTCCAGGCTTTATCACTCATCTGTATATATTGGTGCGGTACCTTTTAAAAGGGAAAAAAAGTTTTTCTCAGCAGAACGAGATCAGCTATTTAGTCTAGGGCTATTTATGCTCCGACTTGTGAATAGCTGTCATGTCTATGAATAAGACTGTATTTGCCGAAATGCATTAGACACCTATCTGCTTAGGAGTTTTGATTTTATGGCTTTTTATGCTGAATGTACACTGTCTCAAATAAAGTGCACCGTTTTTACCTAAGCGCCTGGAGGTTTGCCAGAGAATTCTTGTGTCATAATCTAATAGCCCTATAAAAATAAAATAGCCCCCAAATAAAAAAAACCCTAGCCTACAATAAACTACCAATGGCCCTTAAAAAGGGCCTTTTGTAGGGCATTGCCAGGCGGCGAGGTCTTCATCCATCCAGGTGGCATCTTCTGTCTTCATCCAGGCGACGTCTTCTATCTTCATTCCGGCGGCCCGCAGCTGGTCCATCCTTGAAGACATTCGGCACAGAGCATCCTCTTCATATGGTCACCGCCGTACACTGAATCTTCAATGCAAGGGAGCCTTTTCAAAATGGCGTCCCTTGTCATTCCTATTGGCTGATTTGATTTTTTAAATTCATATCAGCCAATAGGATGAGAGCTACTGAAATCCTATTGGCTGTTCAAATCAGCCAATAGGATGAGTAGCAGCAACAAAGATGACCAGCAAGCCTCAAGGCGTAAAGTAAAGTTCTTTATTGGAAACATACAATAAAAAGCATAAAAGCTTAATCCCTTATTGACAAGTGAAAGAAAGGTCCTACGCGTTTCAGCAGCCCCCTGCCTTATTCATGGACTAACGATAAAGGTGTCAAAAGCTCTTTATATACACCTGAGTCCTCAGGTGTGAAAATTACTTGTCAAAAATTTAAAGGGATAGTACCTGTTCAGTATATACAAGTTACAAACATATTGTAAGACACAAAAAACAAACAACAAACAGAGTGAGATGGCAATCGAATAGAATATGAGAGATGCATGTCTATGTTAGAATGATTGTGAGATTGTAGACTAATAAATCAAGATATATGCTAAATGCTCTCTTGTCCTGAATTAAATTAAATTGAACTTAATAAGTTATATTAAGGGATTTATTTACCATGAAACCTTCCTAATACAATTATTTATATGGCTACCACTTACTAGTCTCAATATGAAAATAAATATAGATGAAGATAAACTAAATACTAGTCTCTCACTTCCTTAATAGTAAATTTAGATTGGTATAATAAAAATACTAATATTTAGTTTATAGTGAAAGAAATACTACTTTAAGTATCTAAACATTGGAATTAAATAAGTTATGTTGTATGAAATGAGCAAATGCTTCCACATTAGTATAACCTGAAATCAAGTCTAATTCAGCAGAATGCAGGGCTCATTAATGGTAGGATACAATAAGTACCCATATTGAAACCCCTTAGTATCAACTAACTAACCACCCAATATATATCGATAAGAATAAATAGTAAATATAAAAATAAATTATACCAATAACTAGTGAGAAAAAACACAGGAGACATTGCAGTAATCCAAAAGGTATAAAAATCAGCACTTCAAAAGGTAGAGGAAGGGAGATACCCTATCATATATGTAGGATCTTATCAATTCAGCACACATATAATGAATTGCCCTAGCTCTTAAATAAGATTACACACTATTGCAACATATCAAGACAAAAAGTATACATAAACACCTCAAAGTGCTACTAACAGAGGGAGGATTAACTTGACAGAAATGCTACTGCTCCTCTGTTACAACACAACCATAATAAATTTCCCCTGGCTCTCAGATGGGTTCATTAGATCGAGATAATAGAGATAGTTGAAGTCTCAATGATCTAATATTTAGCGTTGATGGGTCCAAAAATTTATGACATCTCCATCAAGGTTAAAACCATGAGGTCTTCTAGTTTTAAGCTTGAAGATCCAAAATGCTTCCCTGTATAATAACTTCGAAGCTCGGTCTCCACCACGAATACTTGGTTTAATATGGTCAATAATTTGCCATTTAAACCCAGCCACGGCTTTATCATGGATGTGAATAAAATGCCTGACCAAGTCAGAGCATTCAGTTCCATTTTCAATATTTTTCAGGTGTTCCCTGATCCTGCTCCTACCCTCACGGGTTGTGCACCCCACATATTGTTTGTGACAATTAGTGCACTCTACCAGGTAAATTACGAACTTAGTTCTGCAATTTGTGTAGGACGTCAGGTCAAACACCCTCTGAGTCACACTTGACTGAAAGTTATGTGTAACATTGGTAAAACTGCATGATATACAGTTATGAAAGTTGCATTTGTAGTGGCCCTTAACTTCTAGCCAACTCCCCCTCCTCATGGTAGGCTGCCTCAACTGGCTGGGAGATAACACATTGCCTAATGTACATTCTCTTCTAGGTACAAAGTTACAACCCTGTGACACATAGTCTTAAAGGCTATCTTCAGCTGTGAGTATAGGTAGATGTTTAACAATCGCACAAATGTCCTCAAATTGAGCACTATATGTAGTGATAAATGCTGGCTTAGACGGATCAAATCGCTTATTTGATTGCTTATTTGTTTTGGAACCATCAAAAGGTTTTGCCTATCCATCCGGGTAACCTCCAAGAGGGCACGTTTGAGTGTCTTTACTTTGTAGCCTCTCTCTATTAAATCATTCATAAGGGCTTCACTTTCTCTCTTGAAGTCCTGTTCATCCGTACAGTTCCTTTTAATACGGATGAACTGGCCCTTGGCTACGCCAAAACCAGTATATCTTGGATGATTGCTCCTGCCATGAAGCACAGCATTGGTTGCAATCGGTTTACGATATAATGTTGTTTTAACACTGTGTGTATCTATGTCCGCTATCAATAGCAGATCAAGATACGGTATGGACAAGGAGTCACATTCATAAGAAAATTTAAGATTGATATTATTAGCATTCAAATAGCTGACAAATTCGCTAATCTTATGATGACCTCCTGACCAAACGAACAGGAGGTCATCAATGTATCTTTTATACATCACAATATCAGAATGAAAGGGATTAGTATCTCCAAAAACGTGGCACACCTCCCACCAACCCATAAAAAGGTTGGCGTAGGCGGGGGCAAACTTGGCCCCCATTGCTGTGCCACGTCTTTGGAGATAAAAAGTAGGATGAGAGCTACTGAAATTCTATTAGCTATTTAAATCATGGATGGACCCGCTCTGCACTACCAGGATGAAGATAGAAGATGCCATCTGGATGAAGACCTCGCCGCCTGGATGAAGACATCTCCGCCTGGATGTCCGGACTTCAGAAACTATGAGTGGATCTTCAGGGGTTAGTGTTAGGTTTTTTTTTTAAACTTTTTTTGGGTGTTTTTTTTTTTTTTAGATTAGGGTTTGGGCTTTTTTTTTTTTT
Source organism: Bombina bombina (assembly GCF_027579735.1). NCBI lineage: Eukaryota > Metazoa > Chordata > Amphibia > Anura > Bombinatoridae > Bombina > Bombina bombina. Next base: position 667,962,662 of record NC_069500.1, on the reverse strand, counting down.
AATAGAGCTAAATGCCCTTTTAAGGGCAATGCCCATACAAATGCCCTTTTCAGTGCAATGGGTAGCTTAGGTTTTTGTTGGTTTTTTTATTTTAGGGGGTTAGTTGGGTGGTCTTTGTATTTTTTTTATAGAGGTAAAAGAGCTCATTTCTTTAGGGCAATGCCCTACTACAAAATGCCATTTTAAGGGCTATTGGTAGTTTATTGTAGGCTAGGGATTTTATTTATTTTGGGGGGGTGCTTTTTTATTTTTATAGGGCTATTAGATTAGGTGTAATTGTTTTTATTTTTGATCATTTCGTTTGTTATTTTTCGTAATTTCATGTTTATTTTTCATAATTTAGTGTTTGTTATTTTTCGTAATTTAGTGTTTTTTTTTGTAATTTTAGACTTAAATTTTTTTAGTAGTGTGTTTTTTTTTTAATGTGTAATTTTAGTTTTTTTAAGTTTCATTTTAGTATAATAGTTTAGTATAATAGTTATGTTAGGTTAGTTAGGTTAATTGTTAGTTTAAACTTAGGTTTTTTAATTTCACAGGTAAGTTTTTATTTATTTTTGGATAGGGATATTGTAATTTTAATTTAAAGTTAGGGGGTGATAGGTTTAGTGGTTTATAGTTTATTTTATTACTGGCTATGTGGGGGGGCTGGTGGTTTAGGGGTTAATAGATTTCTTTAGTAGTGGCAATGTGGGGGGCTGACGGTTTAGGGGTTAATAGGTTTAGTTAGTGGCGGCGGTGTCAGGGAGCGGTGGATGTGGGCGGACGGCAGATTAGGTGTTGATACGTTTTAAATAGTGTTTGTCATGCGGGAGGGTGGCGGTTTAGGGGTTAATAGGTAGTTTATGGGTGTTAGTGTACTTTGTAACAGTTTAGTTCTGAGTTTTATGAAACATTTTTGTTACACAAAATCCATAACTACTGCTCTCAGATGGCGGTATGGATTTTAGCCTCACCGCACAATCGGCGCTATGGAAATCCCACGCAAAAACGTAATTTGCGGGATTGACTTTGCGTTACAGGCTACAATGCTTGCGGTATAGCTATACCGACACGACTCGTAATGGCTGCATTACTGTTTTTACGCTGAAATGGCCATTTTTCAGCGTTAAAACCGTAACGCACAACTTGTAATCTAGCCGAGAGTTTCTGAGATCTCTGCTTTGCAATGTGAACCCCCTTATCTGATTTTTAATGCAGATAAGGCAGTTTTACGTACTAAATTAGGTTTTCTTCCTAAGGTTGTGTCAGATCGCACATCAATCAGGAGATTGTGGTTCCTTTCTTGTGTCCTAATCCTTTTTCATCGAAGGAATGCTTACTTCATAATTTGGATGTGGTTTGCGCCTTGAAGTTCTATCGTCAGGCTACTAAGGAGTTTAGACAATATTCCTCCTTGTTTGTTGTCTATTCTGGGAAGCTTAAGGGGCAGAAGGCTACTTCGACTTCCCTATCTTTTTGGTTAAGGAGTGTCATCCGCTTAGCTTACTAGACAGAGGGACATCGTCCTCCTGAGAGGATAACGGCTTATTCCACTAGAGTAGTGGCTTCCTCTTGAGCCTTTAAGAACGAGGCCTCTATGGATCAGATTTTTAAGGCGGCTACCTGGTCCTCCTTACATACTTTTTCAAAATTTTGCAAGTTTTATGTTTTTGCTTCGGCTGAAGCAGCTTTTGGGAGAAAAGTTTTGCAGACTGTGGTCCACCTCTTCTTTTTTGTTCCCTCCTGTTTTTAATTTAGTGTCCTCTGGAGCTTGGGTATAGTTTTCCCAACAGTAAGGAATAAAGCCATGGACTCTCCCTATCTTAGGAAAGAAAATATAATTTATGCTTACCAGATAAATTCCTTTCCTTCCGGATAGGGAGAGTCTACGGCCCATGCTCCTTTTTTCTTGTCTATGGGCAGTCCCCTATTATTTATTTTATTCTTCTGACACCATTTATACCCTAATGTTTCTCCTACTTTTCCTTGTTCCCTCGGCAGAATGACTGGGGGATAGGGGAAGTGGGAGGGATATTTAAGCCTTTGGCTGGGGTGTCTTTGCCTCCTCCTGGTGGCCAGGTGTTGTATTTCCCAACAGTAAGGAATTAAGCCATAGACTCTCCCTATCAGTAAGGAAAGGAATTTATTACTCCTATTATCAATTTTTCTTCGTTCTCATGCAATGTTTATTTGAAAAAGCAAGAATGTAAGCTTACAAGCCTGCCCATTTTTGGTTCAGCACTAGGGTAGCGCTTGCTGATTGGTGGTTAAATGTAGCAAACCAATCAGCAAGCTCTACCCAGGTGCTGAACCAAAAATGGGCCGGCTTCTAATCTTACATTCCAGCTTTTTCAAATAAAAATAGCAAGAGAACTAAGAAAAAATGATAATAGGAATAAATTAGAAAGTTGCTTAAAATTGCATGTTCTATCTGAATAATGAAAGGAAAAAATGTGGGTTTATTTTCCCCCACAAATTATAGCACTCTGAATAATTATAAAACAACAATCTGAATGGAAATGTTACCAAATTCTTTTGTGTGTGCCCCCAAAGTACAATTAGATAATGCTAGTACTGAAATTGAAACACAATTTATTAATAATAGTGAACCAGTAACAAAGGAGATTATATGAATATGCATTAGCAAAATAATTGAGATATATTTCTACACTACAAAATAAGAAATGGAAGGGGCCGGCTAAAGGAAACATTACATCGTTTTATAAGGGGAATAAAATATAATATAATAATGCGGTTTAGATGTACATAGGATGTTGCTTACAAGGGTACATTAAACATCCACATTATTTGCCAGAGATGCGAATTTGTTTATATGCACACTTTCTGAGGCACCAGCTCCTGCTGAGCATGGGCATAAGTTCACAATGTATACCTATACTAGTTTGTAATTGGCTGATGGCTGTCACATGATACAAGGACCCAGCATATGGGGGAAATTATTTTGTCAGAAAAAATCTTCTTATTTGAAACTCAGACTAAGTGCTATTTCATTGCCTTTTTATCATGTACTTGTTATGCCGTTGAACTCTATATAATGGTCCTTTAACTAAAACTATTGTCTAAAAAATGGGTTTTCTTTCTTCACGTAATAGCTGAAGTTGTAATGTGTACAGACAAGCAGCATGGCCTTATCTATGACATATTAAGTTTAAAACAACTTGAAAGTATAGTAATAAAATGTCCTACTCCTTAGATATCTACCTTCAAGAATTTGTTAAAACATAAAATACTCTATCTCCTCTATGGGTTAAATAAAGTTGAGCACCAGGTGTGCAGTCGAGACACTCCTAAGGACGACACAGATTGTGGATATGTACATATGCTTCTCCTGATTGACATACAAGCCAACAGATTGTGGCTTCTGAGCAGGATCTATATGTTTAACCTTTTTGCTTTGTTTAAACACAGATACCTACAAGCATCTGTGAAAAAATAAGCTGCTTTAATTCAATTTCCCATAAATTTGTTAATTGAATTAAAAGAAAATAAAACCGCATTACAATATACATCTTGCAGTACGACAGGCAAAGTGGTCTGAGGATGGGGGGAGACCCGAAAACGTTTACCAAAATAAAGGTGGTTGTAAACGGAGAGTGCCTTCCCTGCTATTTGTGATTTTATATATATATATATACACACGTCTTATTGTGTTGAGAATGAAGCAAATTTAATAAAAGAAGGAAATTGAAAATGTATATATGTAAAATAATTGTGATACATGGGTTAGTGTTTTGTAATACATTGTTATTCTTGGCATTGGTTTCTTGGGTCATATAATTGCATTTCTCTGCCTTGTAGACTTTCAAATGCCAAGTACACAAACATAAGGAGAAAAAAACAATTTTAGCAATCCCTTAAGAAATTGAGGATCATACCTTAAGTCTGGCTTATCATTAAAAATACTATTATTTCCTGTTGTTTTCTAAAGATAATATCTCAGGCCCCCCTCGTTTTTTTCTGACTTATTTTTTTTTTTATAAACAATGAATTACAAGTTGTTGGTTTTTTTCTTCTTACCATCTGAAGCAGCAGACACAATGAGCCATCTATGTTTATACCAATACGGCAGATGTTTTCAATCAAATTAGTAACCTTCATAAGGATGCTGCCCCTTCCCTTAGAGTAACATTTGCCTGCTTTCTACTGTGTATGCTAAAACATTGTCTCGGATTCATCGGAATAGCTGCGCAAAAGTTTTGTATGGAAGAAGAGCCGCCATTAGAATTTTGCAAACATCTGTTAATATAGCAGGATAATGTCAGCGGTTATTATCAGGCCCTCTTATCTGGGCTTGTTTATAGCACATGCCTTGCTGATGTTGGCAAGACTGCGCTTTATCTATATGCCCCTGGAAGTCAGCAAACCTGCACTAGTAAACTCCTTTTGACGGTGCAACTTATAAGGCACGTCGGACATTAAGGGGTTAAACACATCATGCCAGGTAATTAATTCAGTGATGACTACCGAATGTACTTGAATGTTTCTTTGGTTTCTTTTTATTCATTTCTTTTTTTTAAAGTAACCATTAATAGGTCAGATAAGAAGTGTTAATTTCGCTAGAAGTAAGGTTAATTGCGCTTGTTGAAAGTAAACTGAGCGCAAAAGTCCGAAGTTAGTATATCGCATTCACGTTCATGTATTCCCGCATAAAATGCAATTGAGAAAAATACCTAACACCTCACTCTCGCACAAACCCAATCGTATATTCTCATGTGCGCTAACCGAACATGAAAATATGAATATTTCACATTCCAATGTTCTACACACACACACACACACACACATATGTATTCATCCATCCTGCACGAAATCGGTATAAAAGCATGCAAACATTTCCTCATGACAAGAGGGGTTGCTTTTCAAAAGCACACAGATTTTGTCATCAGACTTTTGACCTTTGTACTTACGAACAATATTTTTATGTTTGATGACAAAATATACAAACAATTGCGTGGGACGGCCATGGGTGCTACATGTGCCCCCACGTATGCTTGTCTCCATTTGGGTTTATGGGAAATGAGTGAGGTATTTCAAAACCTCCTCTTTGAAAGGAACATCCACATATGGTTACAATATGTGGACAATATCTTTCTGATATGGGAAGGGTCAGAAAAGACTAAAAGAATTTATCACTACTCTGAATACCAATGTGAGGAATATTATCCTCACTTCGCAGTATAGCGAACAGGAAATTGCGTTTCTAGATGTCAAAGTGAGGATAGGAAAGGGTACTCTAGTGACAGAAAATTATCATAAAGATACTGCCACTAAATAGCCTCCTTCTAGCATCTAGTCATCACCCTCACCATCTAAAAAAAAAAAAAAAGGGATTCCTAAGGGACAGTTTCTCAGACTTCGTAGGAACTGTTCCTCTAAAGAAAAGTATCAGAAACATTCAGTAGAAATGGAAGAACTATTCCTAGAAAGGGGCTATTCCAAAAAAATGGTTAGTGGGACTAGGAATGAGGCAGGTCGTACAAATAGAGACAGTCTGCTCTTCCCTAAGTTGAAGGACCAAACCTCGAAAATCAGACTAATTACTGACTTTAACTGCCACTGGAATGGGGTCAAACAAGTACTTGCCAGAAATTGGCATTTACTTTTAAGTGATGATGGCATATCCCGTGAGGTAGTGGAATACCCAACCAGATTGGCTAACCAGCCATAGATCAACTGGTAACTATCCGTGTGAAAAATGTCTGGCCTGCAAATACATGGTCAAAACCAAAGATTTTAAAACCAATACTGGAAAAGTGTATAAATTAAAACATTTTGTGAATTGTAACACAGAGGGAGTAATATATTTACTCTCCTGCGCATGCCCTTGTTTCTACGTGGGTAAAACAAAAAGGGAAATAAAAGACAGAATTACAGAACATCGTGATGATGTGAAAAATAAGAATCAAAAAAGCAGTGTCGCAAGACATTTTGAAAATTTTCATGGGTGTAATCCTGACTCTCTAAAATGTATTGGCATAGACAGAGGAATAACAAATGGCAGAGGGGGAGATAATGATAAGACTCTCCTAAGGAAGGAGTGTAGATGGATTTCTGTTCTGGAGACCCAACTCCCTAATGGCTTAAATGATAAGCTGGATATGGCTTGCTTCCTATGACTACAATAGTTCTTCATCTGAATAGACATTTGTACATAACCGCTACTAAAAAATTCTTGTTTTAAGCTGGTATTTGTAAAATGTCCGTAGTGTAATGTAAAATGAGGCTATTCAAAATTATTATATGACAATTGCTACATGTGTTGCTATATGTTACGAATTTTAATGATAGTTATTTTGACCTGCCAGCAGGGGCGCAACACTGTAAGTCTTTTTTCTATACGCCCTGGCGAAGCCCCGTCTCACTACCAGACGAGGGAGTGAAACGCGCTTCGGCATTGGCTGACTGGTTCACGTGATGTGAGCACCTGACTGCAAAGTACCACTATGGAGTTCTATGGAGCAGTTTTCTTTTAAAGCACTGATACAGCCAAGGAAAGCATTTCTTCTAAGGACATGAAAGGCTCCTTTCATCTGAGCAACTGATAGTAAAGTGTAGTATTCACCTTCTACATGTGAGCCATTGACTGGTTTTGAAAGTTGGAGTAAACATAGATTCATTATAGAAACAGGCATAAGTATCCCTATCGAGGGTTTGCCGTAACGTATATGATTACGGAACTGATACTCTAATAAATACCAACTATAAATCTACACTTTAAGCTCAGTTGAACTTCTTGCATAACTGTGCATACTAACGCTTTGAATGCCATTTAACCACTGTTACGGCATAATTGCTAGAAGTCTGCTTATTAATCCTTGCATGCTTTTTCTCTTTATGCATCATTACATGTCATATAAGCATATTTAGGTAGGTCTGTTTACTCGACATGTTAGATCCCAGTTTAGACCTGCCCAGTATTTATCTCCGCAATTGGGGGTTCTGTGTGCAGCAGGGTGTAGTTGATCTAGTAAATTCTCTACCTTGACTATATTACCGTGCCTGTATTTGAATACTTTATGACTAGCTCCATTAAGCCGATTTAATGTTGTTACATCTATCTGCATGGATGACTGTGTGTAAATAGGAGATGCTTACCTAACAACTTAGATCCCACTTTAACATCTGCCCAGGCTATAGCTCCTTGTTGATTTCTGGGGGTTCTGTGAGCAGTAGGGTGTAGTTGATTGGGTAATCCTCCTATCAACTTGTTTGGCATTTCATGGCACCTGTGCCCACCCTGACTGGTCAGTGTTTTGTATGTAGATTTTTGTATCTACACTAATGTATATTTGTTTAACATATGTACCTATCTGTCAACATATCTAGTTTGCCTACTTTTTTAGAATTTCACATGTTGAGAGACTTGTGATATGCCCAGAGGGCGAAATGTCACTGATCTTCAATAAAACTTTGTTGTTGAATTTCCACTAGAGGAGCTTTTTATTTTTGAAAAGAGTGCTTTGTTCCCTGTCTTTTCGTAACAAGTTAAGGGTCTGCACCACTAGCCTTCAAGGCAATTATATGAAGACTGCTGTCTAATTTTATTCAGTCTTCTGATATATAGCTTTGTACTAGCGTTTGCTTCCCCTCTGATTATTACTTGAGATATATATATATATATCAAGTAATAATCAGAGGGGAAGCAAACGCTAGTACAGCTTTTACATGTTTTCATCTACTTAACGGCAAAGGGCTCACATACACTTGTATATATGTCTACATATGTATTTATATTTGTATATATGTTTGTAAATACATATATACACATAAATACATAGACATATTTATTTCATGTAATTGGCAAGAGTCCATGAGCTAGTGACGTATGGGATATACAATCCTACTATGAGGGGCAAAGTTTCCCAAACCTCAAATGCCTATAAATACACCCCTCACCACACCCACAATTCAGTTTTTACAAACTTTGCCTCCTATGGAGGTGGTGAAGTAAGTTGACATGCGCTTCTCAGCATTTTGAAGCCTGATTCCTCTCAGAATACAGCGAATGTCAGAGGGACGTGGAGAGTATCACCTATTGAATGCAATGATTTTCCTAACGGGGGTCTTTTTCATAGGTTCTCTGTTATCGGTCGTAGAGATTCATCTCCTACCTCCTTTTTCAGATCGAGGATATACTCTCATATACCATTACCTCTACTGATAACTGTTTCAGTACTGGTTTGGCTATCTGCTATATGTGGATGGGTGTCTTTGGGTAAGTATGTTTTTATTACTTAAGACACCTCAGCTATGGTTTTGGCACTTTATGCATTTATATAAAGTTCTAAATATATGTATTGTACTTAAATTTGCCATGAGTCAGGTTCATGTATTTCCTTTTGCAGATTGTCAGTTTCATATTTGGGGAAAGTTAATATTAAGAAATATTTTTCTTACCTGGGGTTTAGTCTTTTTTTCAATTGACTACTTTGTTTCAAATTGGGGGCTGACTTAGGCTCGCGGGTGCGCCAAGTGCTTCACTTTATTGCGTCATTCTTGGCGCGAAAGGCACGTCCGTTGATGCAAGTTCGTCATTTCCGGCGTCAAAATTGACGCAGAGGTTTCACTCAGGGTTGCGTCGTTAGTGACCTAAGGGTAAATCTAAGGCTTCTAATCGTTTTCGTTCCTTTCGTCAAAATAAGGAACAAAAACCTAATCCTTCCCCCAAGGAAACGGTTTCCAATTGGAAGCCTTCCTCAAATTGGAATAAATCCAAGCCTTTTATGAAACCAAAGTCACCCCCTAAGTCCACATGAAGGTGTAGCCCTCATTCCAGCTCAGCTGGTATGGGGCAGATTAAGGTTTTTCAAGGATGTTTGGGCAAATTCTGTCCAAAATCAATGGATTCAGAGCATTGTCTCTCAGGGGTACCGAATAGGATTCAGAGTAAGACCTCCTGTGAGAAGATTTTTTCTCTCACGTATCCCAGTAAATCCAGTAAAAGCTCAGGCTTTCCTGAAGTGTGTTTCAGACCTGGAGATTTCAGGGTTAATCATGCCGGTTCCTTTTCAGGAACAAGGTCTGGGGTTTTATTTAAATCTATTCATTGTCCCAAAGAAAGAAAATTCATTCAGACCAGTTCTGGATCTGGAAATTTTGAATCGTTATGTAAGAGTACCAACTTTCATGATGGTGACTATAAGGACTATTCTGCCTTTTGTTTAGCAAGATTCTCTTTTCTTGACAAGCATTACCAATTTGCTGCTCTTCCATTTGGCCTAGCAACAGCTCCAAGAATCTTTTCAAAGGTTCTGGGTGCCCATCTCTCTGTAATCGGAGAACAGGGTATGGCAGTGTTTCCTTATTTGGACGATATCTTGGTACTAGCTCAGTCTTTACGATCTGCAGAATCTCACACGAATCAACTAGTGTTATTTCTTCGAAAACATGGTTGGAGGATCAGTTTACCAAAAATTTTCTTGATTCCTCAGACAAGGGTCACTTTTTTAGGTTTCCAGATAGATTCAGTGTCCATGACTCTGTCTCTAACAGACAAGAGACGTTTGAAATTGGTTGCAGCATGTCGGCACCTTCAGTCTGTCATTCCCTTCAGTGGCTATGTGCATGGAAGTTTTAGGCCTCATGACTGCAGCATCGGACGTGATTCCTTTTGCTCGTTTTCACATAAGAACTCTCCAGCTTTGCATGCTGAATCAATAGTGCCGGGATTATACAAAGATATCACAATTAATATCCTTAAATCCCAATGTTCAACACTCTGACGTGGTGGTTAAATCACCAGCTTTTAGTTCAAGGGGCTTCCTTTGTTCGGCCAACCTGGAATGTGATCACAACATATGCGAGTCTTTCAGGTTGGGGAGCTGTATGGGGATCTCTGACAGCACAAGGGGTTTGGAAATCTCAAGAGGTGAGATTATCAATCAATATTTTAGAACTCCGTGCAATTCTCAGAGCTCTTCAGTTTTGGCCTCTGTTGAAGAGAGAACTGTTCATTTTTTTTTAGACAGACAATATTACAACGGTGGCATATGTCAATCATCAGGGTGGGACTCACAATCCCCAAGCTATGAAAGAAGTATCTCGGATACTTGTTTGGGCGGAATCCAGCTCCTGTCTAATTTCTGCGGTTCATATCCCAAGTGTACACAATTGGGAGGCGGATTATCTCAGTCGTCAGACTTTACATCCAGGGGAGTGGTCTCTCCATCCGGATGTGTTTTCTCAGATTGTTCAGATGTGGGGTCTTCCAGAAATAGATCTGCTGGCTTCTCATCTAAACAAGAAACTTCCCAGATACCTGTCCAGGTCCAGGGATTCTCAGGCGGAAGCAGTGAATGCGCTGACACTTCCTTGGTGTTATCAACCTGCTTATATCTTCCTGCCTCTAGTTCTTCTTCCAAGAGGGATCTCCAAAATCATCATGGAACAATCATTTTTGTTACTGGTGGCTCCAGCATGGCCCCACAAGTTTTCGTATGCAGATCTTGTTTGGATGTCCAGTTGCCAACCTTGGCCACTTCCGTTAAGGCCAGACCTACTGTCTCAAGGTCCATTTTTCCATCAGGATCTCAAATCATTAAATTTGAAGGTATGGAAATTGAACGCTTAGTGCTAAGTCATAGAGGTTTCTCTGACTCAGTAATTAATACTATGTTACAAGCTCATAAATCTGTCTCTAGGAAGATTTATTATCGAGTTTGGAAGACTTACATTTCATGGTGTTCTTCTCATAAATTCTCTTGGCATTCTTTTAGAATTCCTAGAATTTTACAGTTTCTTCAGGATGGTTTGGATAAAGGTTTGTCTGCAAGTACTTTGAAGGGACAAATCTCTGCTCTTTCAGTTTTATTTCATAGAAAGATTGCTATTCTTCCTGATATTCACTGTTTTGTACAGGCTTTAGTTCGTATTAAGCCTGTCATTAAATCAATTTCTCCTCCTTGGAGTCTTAATTTGGTTTTAAGGGCGTTACAGGCTCCTCCAATTGAGCCTATGCACTCTTTGGACATTTAAACTACTTTCTTGGAAAGTGTTGTTATTTTTGGCCATCTCTTCTGCTAGAAGAGTTTCTGAGCTTTCTGCTCTTTTTTTTGTAAATCTCCTTTTCTGATTTTTCATCAGGATAAGGCGGTTTTGCGGACTTCATTTAAGTTCTTACCTAAGGTTGTGAATTCTAACAACATTAGTAGAGAAATTGTTGTCCCTTTCTTGTGTCCTAATCCTAAGAATTCTTTGGAAAAATCCTTACATTCTTTGGATGTGGTGAGATCTTTGAAATATTATGTTGAAGCTACTAAAGATTTCAGAAAGACTTATAGTCTATTTGTTATATTCTCTGGTTCTAGGAAAGGTCAGAAGGCTTCTGCTATTTCCTTGGCTTCTTGGTTAAAGCTTTTGATTCATCAAGCTTATTTAGAGTCTGGTTAGGCCCCGCCTCAGAGAATTACAGCTCATTCTACTAGATCAGTCTCCACTTCGTGGGCTTTTAAGAATGAAGCTTCAGTTGATCAGATTTGCAAAGCGGCAACTTGGTCCTCTTTGCATACATTTACTAAATTCTACCGTTTTGATGTATTTGCTTCTTCAGAAGCAGTTTTTGGTAGAAAAGTTCTTCAGGCAGCTGTTTCAGTTTGATTCTTCTGCTGATGTTTTAAGTTTTTCTTTTCTTCATGAGAATAACTTATATTTTGGGTTGTGAATTAATTTTTCAGCATATGGCTGTTGTTTATTTTTATCCCTCCCTCTCTAGTGATTGTTGCGTGGAGTTCCACATCTTGGGTATTTGATATCCCATACGTCACTAGCTCATGGACTCTTGCCAATTGCATGAAAGAAAACCTAATTTATGTAAGAACTTAGCTGATAAATTCATTTCTTTCATATTGGCAAGAGTCCATGAGGCCCACCCTTTTTTATGGTGGTTATGATTTTTTTGTATAAAGCACAATTATTTCCAAATTCCTTTGTTGATGCTTTTTACTCCTTTCTTTATCACCCCACTACTTGGCTATTCATTAAACTGAATTGTGGGTGTGGTGAGGGGTGTATTTATAGGCATTTGAGGTTTGGGAAACTTTCCCCCTCCTGGTAGGATTGTATATCCCATACGTCACTAGCTCATGGACTCTTGCCAATATGAAAGAAATTAATTTATCAGGTAAGTTCTTACATAAATTATGTTATGCTTATTCTTGTACACCTCTCTAGCCTTTCAGCAACAAACTGCCTTCTGCTACATTCACATATTACAGATTTGGACTCATCAGTCCAGAGCACCAGCTGCTATATTTTTCTTTGCTTTGTTTACACGTCGGAGGTGTAGCTTTTTGGCCACAAGTCTTCCATGAATACCACTTCTGACCAGACCTCCAGACATAGACATATGTACCAGGGTCCCACTGGATTCTGCTAATTTTGAGCTGATGACACTGCTGGACATCTTCACATTGCAAAGGAATTCAAGCATGATGTGTCTTTTATCTGCTGCAAGTTTTTTGGGCCGACCACTGTGTTGGTGGTCCACAGTGTTGCCTGTTTCTTTGTGCTTCTTGAGAAGAGCTTGGAAAGAACATCTGGAAACCCTTGTCTGTCTTGAAATTTCTGTCCGGAAGATACCTTGCTGATGCAATATAGTCTTGTTTGGCTGTATGTTTGGGGTCGTTGCCATGCTGTAGCATAAAACTGGGGCCAATCAGATGCCGCCTTGATGGTATTACTTGATAGATAAGTATTTGCCTGTACTTCTCAGTATTGAGGAGACAATTCTGACAAAATCCCCAAGTCCATTTGCAGAAATGCAGCCCCAAGCTTGCAAACTTGTTTTCGTGCATAGTTTAGTTGCTTGGCCTTGTTTCCACGTTAGTGGTATGGCTTTTTGGCTGCGAGTCTTCCATGAAGATCACTTCTGTGTAAACACACAGTAAATAGGTGTACCGGAGTCCCACTGGTTTCTGCCAATTTTGAGCTCTTGGGCATCTTCAGATAGCGAACGGAAGACAGCATGAGTTTCCTTGGCCGACCACTGTATCTACAGTCCTCAATGTTGCTCTCTCTTTGTGCTTCTTTAGAAGTAGTTGGACAGCACATCTGGAAACCCTTGTCTGCCTTGTGAATATAGTCTTGTTGCTGTGCTCAGTCTTGCTATGGGGTTTGAATGCTTTCAAATACATAAATTGTAATCGTTTATTTTTATCAATTAACAAAATGTAAATTCAGTGAACAGAAGAAAAAGCTAAATAAAATCAAAATTTGGTGTGGCCACCCTTTGCCTTCAAAACAGCATCAGTTCTTCTAGGTACACTTGCACTCAGTTTTTTAATGAGTTTCGACATTAAACTGTCTTCAGCAACCTCACCTTGTTAACCGTTTGGCTGTTCCTGACACAGGTTTCACAGGGACCTGTTCTTTACCTGATGCTTCTGGGTGTTCAGTATACTCCTATGCCATATCCTCTGCTGTTATATTTCAACACTGGTTTGGCTTTCTACTGGTTTTTCCATTAGATGAGTGTGTTTTGGTAGGTACTATTTTTTATTCAATTGACACTCTAAGCCTTTTTGGGTAATTGATGTATATATTTTAAAAAATATTTAGCCCTGGGACTGAGTTTTGTTATTCCCCTTTAAATTTAAATCATATTTAAATGTATTGCGCACTTTGGGTTGCCTTCTGGTCTGCATGAATCTGATTAGTTCATATAAACCCTTTAATTTGTGCATGTTGAGGTTTTTTTTTGTGCTTTAGGTAATTTTGTTTTTTCCACACATTGGGTTTGCGCACGCATGCCCTCTGAATTACACGTCAGATTTTTTTTGCGCACATTGGGCACTTTTTCCTGCGTGTCAGCTTTTGGATCTGTGCATGTCAGTTTAGCGCACATAAGCTCTTGGGTTTAGAAACGCCTTTTTTTGCATTTTTTTCTTTGTCGTCCGGTTTTGGGCGCGCTCCCTATCTGATAGTGTCAGACGTGGCATTTACTTGTCTCCGTCTACATTAGCACACCTGGCACACCTTTTTTTTTTAAGGTACTCTTGAAGCAGATAACTTTTCCCTTTCCTCAAGAGCTCTTTTTATGGGGATTTAACTATTGACTTTTTTATGCATTCTCAATATTTTTAGTTTGCAGCAATAATGGAGCTTTCTGATTCTGTTCCTAAATCTTCCTTAGAAACTGGGCCCTCTGAACACCTTTTTTTTATTTCATGATTCAGAAAGAGCATGCAACTTTAAGCCACTTTCTATTTTACCCCTATTATTTTCTTCATTTTGGAATCTTTATTTGACAAGCAGGGATGTAAGCTTATTGTATTGGGTACTTGTAAACGTGGCTAATCACCCGTAAGGGTCTCAAGGCGCTGCTCATTTTATCGACCTTGGAAGGATGAAAGGCTGAGTGGACCTCGCCAGGGATCGAACCTGCAACCCTCGGGTTGCTACAGAGCTCAGCGACAGTGCATTAGCATGCTGAGCTATCTGTCCAGCTAAGCTTAGGAGAAGGCCCATTTCTTTCCTGTAATTAGCAAGAGTCCATGAGCTAGTGACGTATGGGATATACATTCCTACCAGGAGGGGCAAAGTTTCCAAAACCTCAAAATGCCTACAAATACACCCCTCACCACACCCACAAATCAGTTTTACAAACTTTGCCTCCTATGGAGGTGGTGAAGTAAGTTTGTGCTAGATTCTACGTTGATATGCGCTCCGCAGCAGGTTGGAGCCCGGTTTTCCTCTCGGCGTGCAGTGAATGTCAGAGGGATGTGAGGAGAGTAGGCCTGTCAAAAATAATCGTTTTGACGATGCATCGCGATGCGGCATGAAACGATTCTGCATCGATGCGCTGAGACGCGATAATCGATTAACGTTACCCACGTGACCAGCCTCCAGGAAACGTAAAAGAAAGTGCGCGAAAGTGCGCGGTACATCGTTTTGACGTCACTGACGTCACGTCACCCAATAAAGCAACATGGGCGCTCATGGGCGGTCTCTTGAAGTGCCGAAGTTACGCAGTAGGAGCAAAGCAGCAAAGCAGGAGTTTGTTGCCTGAGATTGATGATGGTACACGGCGGTATACTACAGCTACACGGCGGGCTCATTTTTATTTTGTGGGAGACAGAGGAGGAGACCTATGGTGAGAATTAGACTAACTAACTGTTTGTTTAGTTAATAGTTACCAAAACGTTGTACATTTTGCCAATGCCATGCCATAATTGCCATTGCCATGCCTGCCTATTGCCTCAACTGCCTACTACTTGCCAATAGGTAAGAGCAAATCAATAAGGGGTACACAATCACATTTATTACACAATAAGGGGTAACAATTAAATACTTGCCTTATTTACTTAACGTAGTATGCTGAGCTGACTGAGGCTCAGGCTGCTGCATAATTAATTGCTGCATTATTGAATAATATTGCATATATAAAAAATGTATTATAAATAAATATAGTATACTATTATTGTCTAATAATGTCTCTATTAGTCTAATCTGTATCTATATCTACATGTTTTTCACATGGATGGATGGCCTGGTCTGAAGTTCTAATATTTTAATAATATATTAATTCAAGAAAGTGCATGCAATTTTAAACAACTTTCCCTATTATATAATTTGCTTATCCTTTGTTGAAATGCATAGCCTCCTCCTTGTGCACAAAGTATTATATACTTAGTAAGTAATGTGTGTGCTGTGCAATGCATTGCTAATATGTCATCAACAAACGATATCTGAGAAGTATGAAGCAAATTAAATAATAGAAGAGTTAGTTATGATGTTTATTTAAAATTGTATTCTCTATCTGAATCATGAAAGTAAATGTTTGGGTTTTTGCACCTTTAAGTGTGTAATATATTACAGTAACTGTGTCAGTGAGTGAGTGATGTCCCCTGCAATTATCACAATGCAATTTGTTTTAAAATTTATGTTCGCAAAATGTATGGCATTGGCAAAGTAGTTGAAGTTACTAGTACTTGTTGATTTTACATTTGCGGCTTGACATTTTGACAACTGGAACTTAGTGTATTTTCTTTTTTTTTTAACACTGACAGAGTTTGACGTTGACAACAACATCATCCGTCACATATGTACATGTCATGCTAAAATGACAGAGGGAGACAAAAAAGATAGAGAGATAAAAAATGCACCTAGCATTTTAAAAGCAAGCATCTGGGCACATTTTGGATTTTATGAACATACTGGAAAGCACGAATTGGACAAGACACACGCGGTTTGTAAAGCCTGTCACACAAAAATTAAATACCTAGGGAATACTACTAACTTGAGAAATCACGTTAGACGTTTTCACTCTGAGATGCTAACCCCTGCCGCTGTCGCCAGTGCCACTGCCAAGGAAATAACAAGACTAGCTGAAGCTCATCAGCCAAGAATTGATGCAATGCTGTCAACTTTGCCACCCAACTCTGAAAAAGGGAAGAGAATAACCAAAGCTGTGGCAACTTTCATAGCGAAGGACCTACGGCCTTACTCTGTTGTGGAAAACCTTGGGTTTCGCAACCTGTTGAAGACACTAGAGCCACGTTATAAGATCCCGTCACGCAATCACTTAACAGAAAACGTTATACCTGCACTCTACCAAGAAACAAAAGCTCAGGTAATTGCATCAATGAGCCAAGCCAGTCGAGTCGCACTAACGTGTGATTCATGGACTTCAGTCACGACGGAGTCTTATGTAACAGTAACTGCACATTACATTAGCAAGGACTGGAAGATCTTGTCGCATGTGCTGCAAACGAGAGCAGTTTATGAGTCTCACACGGGTTCTCATCTGGCGGAGCTACTGTCTCGTGTCGTGGAAGAATGGCAGCTGTCCGATAAATCTGTAGTGCTTGTGACCGACAATGCTTCGAACATGATTGTTGCTGCTCAAGTTGGAAAATTCCCTCATGTAAAATGCTTCGCCCATACACTGAATCTCGCATCCCAGCGGGCGCTGAAAGTGGCCACGCTCTCCAGGCTTTTAGGCAGAGTGCGACGAATATCAACATTTTTTCACCGCAGCACTACAGCAAACCACTGTCTGAAAGAAAAACAGAAATGTCTTGGCCTGAAGAATCATAAGCTAATAACTGATGTGACAACAAGGTGGAACAGCTCATATGACATGGTCGAGAGGTTCCTAGAACAGCAACCTGCAATCTGTGCCACATTGTTGTCTCCAGAAGTCAGAAAAAGTGAGTCAGATCTCTGCACTCTCAACGAAACAGATGTGTCAAATGCAGAGGATGCTGTGAGTGCATTAAAGCCAATGAAAGATGCAACCACACTGATGTCAGAAGAGCGCAATCCAACTGTTTCTCTCATTGCCCCTCTAAATGCACAACTGCTCCAGAACATGACAGACACCATGGGAGACACACCCATGATCCATGAGATCAAGAATGCCATCAAAACAGATCTCCTGAAGAGGTACAGCAGTGAGGCAGAGAAGAAGATACTTTATACAGCCTCTGCCCTGGATCCTCGTTTTAAGGGACTGCCTTTTATTCTCACAGAGGAGGAGAGATTGGAGATATACAGAGGAGTGACTGAGGAGGCTGCATCCTTGGAGGTAATTTTAATTGCATCATGTTTCTTGAATAGATGTGAGCTGTTGTATGCATTTATTTATGCATTACTGTCTCTCTGAGCACACACATAGCATTAGCTGGCTGGCTGCTCGAGGTAATAATGAATGCTATTTTTTCTATTCTTTTGTTCAAACACAGATTGAGTGTACTAGTACAGTTACATCTAGGAGGACAAACGTGGATGAAGTGCCACTGCCTGAGGGAAAAGAAACTCTGGAAGAAGAATCAGCCATCGAGGAGGATAACCCTTCTCCTCCCAAAAGAAAGTCCACATCGCTTCTCATGACTTTGCTGGGACAGTCTTTCACTGACACTGAAGGTACAATAGAACCCAAGACCCCCTATGCCAAGGCTGAAGAGGAAATAGAGAAATATTGTAAAGCCCCATCTCTGCCTCTCACTGAAGACCCTTTGAAATGGTGGCATGTACATGAGGTCATATTTCCCCTCCTCTCTCATTTGTCAAAGCGATACTTGTGTATCCCAGGTACAAGCGTGTCTGCAGAGCGGGTTTTCTCCACTGCAGGAGATGTGGTAACGGCTAAAAGAAGCACCCTCAAACCAGAGCATGTGGATCAACTAGTGTTCTTACAGAAAAACCTACATATTCCATAATTCTGAGTAGTGATTCAGGTTTATAATATTAATATTTAATGTTTTTTGGCACATCCAGAAGAAAGTGCTGTGTGCCCCACTGCCCAGTGCAGACTACTGTTAAGTTATTTTATATTTGTTACTGTTATATAGCTTATAGCTTTTTGAAAAATGAAGCTTAAAACCTTGAGTAAATCTTTGTTGGATCACAAAATATACTAGTACACTACACGACACGACCGACCACGTCACTCTGTCACAGTCACACACACACACACAATACAAAAGAAACAACACACAACTGCACACACCTCATGTGTGCGTGTCAGTGTCACCCTTCACCATGATTCACTCTTTTTATGATGTGTGTTTTTTTTGGTATTGTTTGACTGTGTGTGACTGTGACTGTGACTGTGTGTGTGTTGTGTAACAATATATTTGTGATCCCATAAAGATATTGATAATCAAAGTTAGTAAATCTAGTAGTTCAATGCTACTTCTTGTATAATGTCTATTACTACTTCTAGTGTTACTGTGATGTTTGCCAATCAGGAAGTGCTCTGTTTTGTAGATGTTGTGCTATTGTTACAGCACACCCCTGTATTGTTTGCAATGCAGTGAGTGCATAGTGCACACTGCATAAGGGATTATTAATATTATTCATTCACACTAAAAAATTGTCTATTTTAAATAGACCCTTTAAGAAAGATATCATATGTTTTTGTTTATGATCCCAATCCCAAATGCCATCCCACCCACTCCCAGGCAGATCTGTAGGGGTTAACCGAATATAACCAACCAGTTAACAATAACAATGTGTGTACTGCAGTGTCTAACTGTCTCTTTATGAGTGTGTGAGTGTGTCTGTGAGTGAGTGCCAGTTTGAAAAGTTTGTATGTATCTCATTCTCTATGAGTGTGTGTGAGATGAGTGTATTAACTGCCTTTGAATTTTTTTGTTTGTATGTGATTGTGTGTCTGTCCCAGTGTCACTGTCTAAGTGTCTATGAGTGTGAGTGTGACTGTGGCTGACTGTGGTGCCATTGAATGTTTTTGTTTGTGTGTGTGTCCCACTGTGTCTCTAGTGTCTGAGTGTCTAGTGAGTGTGACTGTCTAACTGTCTATGAGTGCACTATGCAGAGAGTGAGACTGAAGCCAAACCCCACTATAGGGGAAGGAAAAGCCTTGAGTAAACCTTAAGTAAATCTTTATTGGATCACAAATATACTGTGCACTACAGACAGTACAGCACACACACAGTGCCACACACAACAGCACAATACAAAAATAAAGCACACACACCTCAGGTGAGTGGCGTGCCACCCTTTCTTCACCATGATTTACTCCTTGATGTCTGTGTCCTTTTTTATGTATTGTTTGTTTGTGTGTGACTGCTGTGTACTGTTCAGTGACAGACTCAGTCACTATTCAGTTGTGTGTAGTACTGCTTTAACAGTAACTAATAACTAACTAATTATATTTGTGATCCCATAAAGATAATATAATCATCAAGAAGAAACTGTAGTTATAGTAGTTCAGTTCAATGCTACTTGTTTTAAATGTCTCTCTCTCAGTCTCTAGTACTATTGTAAGTCTGTAACTGTGTAAACTAATTGTATATGTCACAATCACATGTGTGTTGTGTGCACACTCTGTGCTGTGTGTTGTGTTCCAGATTCTTCACGTGATGTTTGTTTGCCACAAATTGACAGTCATGAAGGCACAGTGGACTGCACCTGTAATTTTGTACCTATAAGGGATTTATGTTTTGTTTTCTGAGGACAATTTTCACACAAATAAGGTATTATGGTGGTAACTTAAGCTTAACCTATCTATTTGGGTTTTAATTTAATGTCTATTATATTATTATTACTAAGTAAGTAAAGAAATTAAATTAAAACCAACATAGATAGGTTAGACATTTATTTGTTGTTCATGTTTCTTTACAAGTGTATAGTGTACTACTTACTAATATATAATATATACATTTAAATATTTTCTTTTACTGAAGAAGTACACTGTGAGCACTGCACTTTTTACACTACGTACTCTGTAACTACAGTTTGATGCCATAATATTGTTTCCAAACCAATACAACAATTGCCATTTAGTATTTACTGTTCTATAAACTGTTGTTGTCTGCTGTGTTCAGACTTTGCCACAGGAAGAGTGTCCTTTTTTGAGCTAATAAAATAAAAAAAGAGTTTATTTCAATACTTTGACTTCTTGAATTTTTTTTTCTGAAAAATTTAAAAATTGGGCAGAAATAGTGCAGTAATCGTGATGCATCGCGATGCATCGTAGAATCGAATCGTATCGAATCGTTACGATGATAATCGTAATCGAATCGAATCGTGAGACAGGTGAAGATGCGCAGCTCTAGAGGAGAGTATTGCCTATTTGAATTCAATGATCTCCTTCTACGGGGTCTATTTCATAGGTTCTCTGTTATCGGTCGTAGAGATTCATCTCTTACCTCCCTTTTCAGATCGACGATATACTCTTATATATATATATACCATTACCTCTGCTGATTTTCGTTTCAGTACTGGTTTGGCTTTCTACAACATGTAGATGAGTGTCCTGGGGTAAGTAAGTCTTATTTTCTGTGACACTCTAAGCTATGGTTGGGCACTTTTTTTATAAAGTTCTAAATATATGTATTCAAACATTTATTTGCCTTGACTCAGGATGTTCAACATTCCTTATTTTCAGACAGTCAGTTTCATATTTGGGATAATGCATTTGAATAAAACAATTTTTTTCTTACCTTAAAATTTGACTTTCCCTGTGGGCTGTTAGGCTCGCGGGGGCTAAAAATGCTTCATTTTATTGCATCATTCTTGGCGCAGACTTTTTTGGCGCAAAATTTTTTTTCTGTTTCCGGCGTCATACGTGTCGCCGGAAGTTGCGTCATTTTTGACGTTCTTTTGCGCCAAAAATGTCGGCGTTCCGGATGTGGCGTCATTTTTGGCGCCAAAAGCATTTAGGCGCCAAATAATGTGGGCGTCTTATTTGGCGCTAAAAAAATATGGGCGTCACTTTTGTCTCCACATTATTTAAGTCTCATTTTTTATTGCTTCTGGTTGCTAGAAGCTTGTTCACTGGCATTTTTTCCCATTCCTGAAACTGTCATTTAAGGAATTTGATCAATTTTGCTTTATATGTTGTTTTTTCTATTACATATTGCAAGATGTCCCATGTTGAAGCTGAGTCAGAAGATACTTCTGGAAAATCGCTGCCTGGTGCTGGAGCTACCAAAGCTAAGTGTATCTGCTGTAAACTTTTGGTAGCTGTTCCTCCAGCTGTTGTTTGTATTGAATGTCATGACAAACTTGTTAATGCAGATAATATTTCCTTTAGTAATGTTACATTACCTGTTGTTGTTCCATCAACATCTAATACTCAGAGTGTTCCTGATAACATAAGAGATTTTGTTTCTAAATCCATTAAGAAGGCTATGTCTGTTATTCCTCCTTCTAGTAAACGTAAAAAGTCTTTTAAAACTTCTCATTTTTCAGATGAATTTTTAAATGAACATCATCATTCTGATAATGGCTCTTCTGGTTCAGAGGATTCTGTCTCAGAGGTTGATGCTGATAAATCTTCATATTTATTTTAAATGGAATTTATTCGTTCTTTACTTAAAGAAGTCCTAATTGCATTAGAAATTGAGGATTCTGGTCCTCTTGATACTAAATCTAAACGTTTAGATAAGGTTTTTAAATCTCCTGTAGTTATTCCAGAAGTTTTTCCTGTTCCTGGTGCTATTTCTGAAGTAATTTCCAGGGAATGGAATAATTTGGGTAATTCATTTACTCCTTCTAAACGTTTTAAGCAATTATATCCTGTGCCATCTGACAGATTAGAATTTTGGGACAAAATCCCTAAGGTTGATGGGGCTGTCTCTACTCTTGCTAAGCGTACTACCATTCCTACGGCAGATGGTACTTCCTTTAAGGATCCTTTAGATAGGAAAATTGAATCCTTTCTAAGAAAAGCTTACTTGTGTTCAGGTAATCTTCTTAGACCTGCTATATCTTTGGCGGATGTTGCTGCAGCTTCAACTTTTTGGTTGGAAGCTTTAGCGCAACAAGTAACAGATCATAATTCTCATAGCATTATTATTCTTCTTCAACATGCTAATAATTATATTTGTGATGCCATCTTTGATATCATTAGAGTTGATGTCAGGTATATGTCTCTAGCTATTTTAGCTAGAAGAGCTTTATGGCTTAAAACTTGGAATGCTGATATGTCTTCTAAGTCTACTCTGCTTTCCCTTTCTTTCCAGGGTAATAAATTATTTGGTTCTCAGTTGGATTCTATTATCTCAACTGTTACTGTATGGAAAGGAACTTTTTTACCACAGGATAAAAAATCTAAAGGTAAATTTAGGTCTAATAATCGTTTTCGTTCCTTTCGTCACAACAAGGAACAAAAGCCTGATCCTTCATCCTCAGGAGCGGTATCAGTTTGGAAACCATCTCCAGTCTGGAATAAATCCAAGCCTTTTAGAAAATCAGAGCCAGCTCCTAAGTCCACATGAAGGTGCGGCCCTCATTCCAGCTCAGCTGGTAGGGGGCAGATTACGTTTTTCAAAGGAATTTGGATCAATTCCGTTCACAATCTTTGGATTCAGAATATTGTTTCAGAAGGGTACAGTATTGGCTTCAAGATAAGGCCTCCTGCAAAGAGATTTTTTCTTTCCCGTGTCCCAGTAAATCCAGCGAAGGCTCAAGCATTTCTGAAATGTGTTTCAGATCTAGAGTTGGCTGGAGTAATTATGCCAGTTCCAGTTCTGGAACAGGGGATGGGGTTTTATTCAAATCTCTTCATTGTACCAAAGAAGGAGAATTCCTTCAGACCAGTTCTGGATCTAAAAATATTGAATCGTTATGTAAGGATTACCAACATTCAAAATGGTAACTGTAAGGACTATCCTGCCTTTTGTTCAGCAAGGGCATTATATGTCTACAATAGATTTACAGGATGCATATCTGCATATTCCGATTCATCCAGATCACTATCAGTTTCTGAGATTCTCGTTCCTAGACAAGCATTACCAGTTTGTGGCTCTGCCATTTGCCTAGCAACAGCTCCAAGAATTTTTACAAAGGTTCTCGGTGCCCTTCTGTCTGTAATCAGAGAACAGGGTATTGTGGTATTTCCTTATTTGGACGATATCTTGGTACTTGCTCAGTCTTCACATTTAGCAGAATCTCATACGAATCGACTTGTGTTGTTTCTTCAAGATCATGGTTGGAGGATCAATTTACTAAAAAGTTCATTGATTCCTCAGACAAGGGTAACCTTTTTGGGTTTCCAGATAGATTCAGTGTCCATGACTCTATTTTTGACAGACAAGAGACATCTAAAATTGATATCAGCTTGTCGAAACCTTCAGTCACAATCATTCCCTTCGGTAGCCTTATGCATGGAAATTCTAGGTCTTATGACTGCTGCATCGGACGCGATCCCCTTTGCTCGTTTTCACATGCGACCTCTTCAGCTCTGTATGCTGAACCAGTGGTGCAGGGATTACACAAAGATATCTCAATTAATATCTTTAAAACCGATTGTACGACACTCTCTGACGTGGTGGACAGATCACCATCGTTTAGTTCAGGGGGCTTCTTTTGTTCTTCCGACCTGGACTGTAATCTCAACAGATGCAAGTCTTACAGGTTGGGGAGCTGTGTGGGGGTCTCTGACGGCACAAGGGGTTTGGGAATCTCAGGAGGTGAGATTACCGATCAATATTTTGGAACTCCGTGCAATTTTCAGAGCTCTTCAGTCTTGGCCTCTTCTAAAGAGAGAATCGTTCATTTGTTTTCACACAGACAATGTCACATCTGTGGCATACATCAATCATCAAGGAGGGACTCACAGCCCTCTGGCTATGAAAGAAGTATCTCGAATTCTGGTTTGGGAGGAATCCAGCTCCTGTCTAATTTCTGCGGTTCATATCCCAGGTATAGACAATTGGGAAGCGGATTATCTCAGTCGCCAAACGTTGCATCCGGGCGAATGTTCTCTTCACCCAGAGGTATTTCTTCAGATTGTCCAAATGTGGGGACTTCCAGAAATAGATCTGATGGCCTCTCATCTAAACAAGAAACTTCCCAGGTATCTGTCCAGATCCAGGGATCCTCAAGCGGAAGCAGTGGATTCATTGTCACTTCCTTGGAAGTATCATCCTTCTTATATCTTTCCGCCTCTAGTTCTTCTTCCAAGAGTGATCTCCAAGATTCTGAAGGAATACTTGTTCTGCTGGTAGCTCCAGCATGGCCTCACAGGTTTTGGTATGCGGATCTTGTCTGGATGGCCTCTTGCCAACCGTGGACTCTTCCGTTCGCAAGGTCCTTTTTTCCATCAGGATCTCAAATCCTTAAATTTAAAGGTATGGAGATTGAACGCTTGATTCTTAGTCAAAGAGGTTTCTCTGACTCTGTGATTAATACTATGTTACAGGCTCGTAAATCTGTATCTAGGGAGATATATTATAGAGTCTGGAAGACTTATATTTCTTGGTGTCTTTCTCATCATTTTTCCTGGCATTCTTTTAGAATTCCGAGAATTTTACAGTTTCTTCAGGATGGTTTGGATAAAGGTTTGTCTGCAAGTTCCTTGAAAGGACAAATCTCTGCTCTTTCTGTTCTTTTTCACAGAAAGATTGCTAATCTTCCTGATATTCATTGTTTTGTACAAGCTTTGGTTCGTATAAAACCTGTTAAGTCAATTTCTCCTCCTTGGTGTTTGAATTTGGTTCTGGGGGCTCTTCAAGCTCCTCCGTTTGAACCTATGCATTCATTGGACATTAAATTACTTTCTTGGAAAGTTTTGTTCCTTTTGGCCATTTCTTCTGCCAGAAGAGTTTCTGAATTATCTGCTCTTTCTTGTGAGTCTCCTTTTCTGATTTTTCACCAGGATAAGGCGGTGTTTCGAACTTCTTTTGAATTTTTACCTAAGGTTGTGAATTCCAACAACATTAGTAGAGAAATTGTGGTTCCTTCATTATGTCCTAATCCTAAGAATTCTAAGGAGAAATCATTGCATTCTTTGGATGTAGTTAGAGCTTTGAAATATTATGTTGAAGCCACTAAAAATTTCCGAAAGACTTCTAGTCTATTTGTTATCTTTTCCGGTTCTAGGAAAGGTCAGAAGGCCTCTGCCATTTCTTTGGCATCTTGGTTGAAATCTTTAATTCATCATGCTTATGTCGAGTCGGGTAAAACTCCGCCTCAAAGGATTACAGCTCATTCTACTAGGTCAGTTTCTACTTCCTGGGCGTTTAGGAATGAAGCTTCGGTTGATCAGATTTGCAAAGCAGCAACTTGGTCTTCTTTGCATACTTTTACTAAATTCTACCATTTTGATGTGTTTTCTTCTTCTGAAGCTGTTTTTGGTAGAAAAGTACTTAAGGCAGCTGTTTCAGTTTGAATCTTCTGCTTATGTTTTCAGTTTTTTTTCATTATAAAATTTAAACTTTATTTTGGGTGTGGATTATTTTTTCCACGGAATTGGCTGTCTTTATTTTATCCCTCCCTCTCTAGTGACTCTTGCGTGGAAAGATCCACATCTTGGGTAGTCATTATCCCATACGTCACTAGCTCATGGACTCTTGCTAATTACATGAAAGAAAACATAATTTATGTAAGAACTTACCTGATAAATTCATTTCTTTCATATTAGCAAGAGTCCATGAGGCCCACCCTTTTTTGTGGTGGTTATGATTTTTTTGTATAAAGCACAATTATTCCAATTCCTTATTTTTTATGCTTTCGCACTTTTTTCTTATCACCCCACTTCTTGGCTATTCGTTAAACTGATTTGTGGGTGTGGTGAGGGGTGTATTTGTAGGCATTTTGAGGTTTGGGAAACTTTGCCCCTCCTGGTAGGAATGTATATCCCATACGTCACTAGCTCATGGACTCTTGCTAATATGAAAGAAATGAATTTATCAGGTAAGTTCTTACATAAATTATGTTTTTTGGTTCAATACCTGGGTAGCTCTTGCTGATTGGTGATTGGAGTGCACCTTGTGGCGCATGAAACGCATCAGTTATTTGTTAGTATGACCTAGGATTTGTAATTGTGTGACTTGTTTACAATAAATAACTGAGTGTTTTACTGCATCTTACCGCGATGTCTGCACATTTCTTTTATATGTTTAAAATAACTATGATATAAAATCTTTAGGTTACATGTATAAGCTGTACGACATGTAAATATTACCTAAATTACAT
Organism: Bombina bombina; assembly: GCF_027579735.1. NCBI lineage: Eukaryota > Metazoa > Chordata > Amphibia > Anura > Bombinatoridae > Bombina > Bombina bombina. The sequence goes on along the minus strand of NC_069500.1, from coordinate 667,936,277 downwards.
TTTTCTCCAAGCTGTCCCATTTTACAGTTGCAAATATTCCAAAATCTAATCTATTCCAAAATCTAAACGGCCAAAATTATGTGGACAACTGACCATCACACCTATATGTTGGACATCCTATTCCCAAACCATAGGCATTAATATAGAGTCCCCCTTTGCAGTTATAACTGCTGCAACTGTTCAAAATCTTATGGAAAATATTCCTAGGGATGTGTCTGTGGGAATTTGTGCCCAGCCAAAGTAGTATTTGAGACCGGACACTTATGTGAAGGTCTGGCTCGCAGTCAGGGTTCCAATTGATCCAAAAGATGTTCATTGTGGTTGAGGTCAGGGCTCTGTGCAGGACTCTTGAGTTCCTCCTCACCAAACTTGTCAAACCAATCCCTGAAAAACAGTACAAGAACCTTATCCCATCCCCCACCAAACTCTACAGTAAGCACTATCAGACAAATAGTGAGGCTTCTTCACTCCAGAGAACACACTTTTACATTGACGTTGTGCTTTACACAACTTCATCTGACGCCTGGAATTGGTTACGTTGATGTGAGTCTTGTGCACAGCTGCTCAGTTACGGAAATCCATTTCATGAAGCTCCCAATGCGCACTTTTTATGCTGATGTTGCTTCTAGGAGCGGTTTGGAACTCTGTAATTAGTGATGCTACAGAAGATAGACAATCATTAACACACATCCAAGTTGTGCCAGGTTGGCTGAGCTAAGATAGCAAATTTACTTGACTTTCCCTCCACTATCACCAGACCTCATCTCCACTGAACAAATAAGTGCCAGAGGTATAATAGAAATGGTGGTCTTACCAAATACTTAGATTTTTTATTTTAAGTGTGTACTAACAAACCTTTTTTTTACTTTTATTAGTGGAAATTATTTGGTTTTGTTTGAAAAATACTGTTTAGTAATAGCTAACTTGTTAACCTTGTTTTCCGTCTCCTCTCTCCGTAGAATGCATACACCGCTACTGCCATCAACAGCACAAACTTCTGCACCTCTGCAAAAGATGCTCTTGTTATTTTAGTAGAAAATGTTTTAAGAGTTGCCACCATCAACACAGTGGGTGATTTTGTACTATTTCTAGGAAAGGTAAGATTTTGTTCTAAGCTACAAAACAAAAATCCTTGTCATTAATTTATGTAGCAATTTCTAAATTGACCGTGTGTTCCTGAATTTTATATCCATGCATATTTTTGTGGTGAAATTCAAATAAGATTAAATTGGATGTTTCTTTATAGAATAATATTTATTAGAGCTGCAACTTGTTCAATTGAATCATAATTTAATATATCCACATTTCATGGTTTTGCACTTGAGAAGAAATGTGACCATGTATTTATTATTGTGAAATCTAAGTAAATGTTTAAACTTGCTAAGTTGTTCCATATTTTCTTAGCAGTTTGTTTTGAGCCCATTATTGTCCTACTCATTTTACTTATAGGGACATAAAACCCAAATTAAATTCAGTCATTATTTAGGTAGAACATACAATGTTAAACTACTTTCCTGTTTACTTCTATTATCAAATTTGTTTCATTCTCTTGGTATCATTTGTTGAAGGAGCAGCAATGCACTACTGGTTTCTAACTAAACACATGGACGAGCCAATGACAATCGGTGTATATATATGCAGCCACCAATCAGCAGCTAGAACCTAGGTTCTTTGCTGCTCCTAAGCTTACCTAGACAGACCTTTCAGTAAAGGATAACAAGAGAATGAAGCAAATTAAATAGAAGTACATTGGAAAGTTGTTTAAAATTGTATGCTCTGTCTAAATCACAAATGTCTAATTATGACTCTACTGTCCCTTTAAGAGCTTTTATATATTTAAAAAATATTCTAAAAGGAAGGTTCTGATATCAATGATATCCCCTCAAAATAAAATAGGTCAGGTTGTACTGCTACTGCTGATTGGTTGATTATATTTGTATCCTTTTTGTCTGAGAGTGGGCTTTCACTATCATCATAATATGGAACAATATATGTTCATTGGAATATCCATTATTGTCTTGCTAAATTCTACACAATGTTCTAAGAATTTCTAAATCTTTTTGACCTGGACAACATTTGTCTGATTTGTGAAACATATTGTAGTATTAGTGGCAGTATTTCTGAGGTAGTTTGCATTTTCCATTGTTAAACATTATTGAGAAATTGACTGTTCAGGACTACTTTCCACAGTTGAATGATTTAAAAACTAAGGGACAGATTTCAATTTAGATAGAGGTCTCTGTATTTAAAATATTTGTGTGTTAATCAGCCCACATTATTTTCACAGAGGTTACATCTTGCAGCTTAAAGGGACAGTCAAGTCAAAATTAAACGTGTATGATTCAGATAGAGCACACAATTTTAAACAACTTTCGAGTTCACTTATATTATCGAAATGTGCCTCAACTCCTACTGAGCATGTGCAAGAGTCACATTATAAATGTATGTACATGTTGTGATTGGCTGATGGCTCTCAGCGCTGCGGAATCTGCTGGTCCTCTACAAATACCTGATAATAATACCTGATGCATTAGAAAGGAAAATGTAACTGACATTTGTCAGAAAAAAATCTGCTACTCATTTGAAATTCAAACAAAGTGCTGTTGCATTGTCTATTTATTATGCATTTATACTGTGTTTAGTGGTCCTTTAACAAACTACTATCAAGGGCTAAACTTCTACAGCCAATTAAGGGGGGAAATGATTTAAAGGAACATTAAAGTATTTTTTAATAAAGGGGCATTGTAAAATGCATTGCAGCTTTTGTAAAATGGATGTTCCAGTTTTTATGTTTGTGAAGCATTTCACTATCTACCAATAAAACTATGGAATTTCTGTTTATTAGGTAGCAAATGTCTTGGCTCATAATGATTACAAGAGAACAGTTTTATCATTTAGTCAGGTCAAAAATAGTATGAAATCAAGACTTGAAAATTTGACTTAAAGGGATATGAAACCCAAAAATTGTCTTTTGTAGTTTAGACAGAGCAAACTATTTCAAAAAAAGTTTCCAATTTACTTCTATTACCAAATTTGCTTCATTACCATGATATTCTGTGTTGAAGAGATACCTAGGTAGGCATCTGGAGCACTACATCGCAGGAAATAGTGCTGTCTTCTAGTGCTCTTGCAAATGGATAACATTCTTGCAAAAATGCTGCCATATTGTGCTCCAGAAATGGATAGGCTCCTAAGCACGCATCCCTGCTTTTCAACAAAAGATACAAAGAGAGCAAAAAATCATAATAAATGTAAATTAAAAAGCTGTTTAAAATTGCATGCTCTATCGGAATCATGAAAGAACATTTTGGGGTTTTATGTCCCATTAAACCATGTTTGATCAAAGCAGATTATATGATAGACGCCTAACTAGTGATATGTGGTTCCTCATTTAAAAAATGTCACACCTCTGCATATGATTTTCTGACAAAACACATTTTAATAGACAGAAAAAAAAATTAAAGGTTCATAAGTTTCTGTCAAACGAAAAACCTTACCGTAAATTATATGGATTGTTAGCATCATTAGATTTCTTCCTAGACTGTCTGGAAAAGATACAGAAGAAAAGCACAGAAGCACTAATTTCTTGTGCAGTGGTTAACACAAGAGGTTGAGGTAACTTAAAGGGACAGTCAAGTCCAAAAAAAACCTTTCATGATTTAAATAGGGAATGTAATTTTAAACAACTTTCCAATTTACTTTTTTTTTTTTATTTATATTCTTTTTATTGAATTGAATAAAAACAAAGAGGAGAATAAAAAAAGAAAAAACAAACAAATGATACAGAGAGAAAAAATAAGCAATATAACATTAAATGGTTCTGAAGCACAATGTCATTAGAGTAAATAAATGAGCTTATCAGAATTATAGAGCTCAGATCACTTTTGTGTAGAGCTGAAATAAACAAGACTTCTGCAGAGTATTTCTTTCATACTAGCTGATGGTTTAGTAGTCATTGTGCATTATATGGAAAGCTAGCAGTCTAATGGAGATGACTACTGTGTTGACGTAGTAAGAAGGTGTCCATACTTAACGAACTCTCTTATAGTTAGAAGTTGCTTGATTACATTATCATCTTCTTTTAACAAAGATATCTATTATGCCATTGTGGAAGTGTCTAAGACATATAATTGTGCCTATATATAAAGACAAGAGTAAAGAAGAAGAAAGGGAAAAAAATAGAAAGATATAGGGGGGAGAAAAAGAAAGTAGACAACGTACTCCTCTTGGTTTGTGTTAGTGCGGCTATGTATTTGTCCATTATGCCTCAAGATAGGTAGTAGATGTTCATGTAATCATATTTCACACGGTGTGGTATGTGGTATTAGGTCCGAGTGTTTCCCTGAAGAAAAGTGTCCCATAGAAACTGAATGTCGTGGAAGAGGGACAGTTGCCCCAGTTTTAAGTAATAAAATCTTTCTAGCATCAGGTTTTTATTAACTAATCCAACCCATTCTTGGATAGAGGGTGTTCGAATATTCTTCCAATATTTGGGAATTAACTGGTTAGCTGCATTCAGCATGATTTGATAAAGATGTTTTCTTATTTTGCATGAGATACCTGTGGGGTGGCTAGGTAATATTAATTCATGTGCTGGTAAGAGTTGAGTTCCTATGGCTTTATTGATGTTTGTGAATAGGCTGGACCAGAAGGGTTTAATATGTTCGCATTCCTACCATATGTGTGATAAGTGACCTTCTAACTGGCAGCCCCTCCAGCAAAAGCCAGAAGTTCTTTTATATATGTATTTTATCCTTGCCGGAGTGAGGTACCATCTCATCATAACTTTCATATTTGTTTCTTTTGCTTGTGATGCTTTCCAATTTACTTTTATCACCAGGGATAGGCACGGACCAAGGCTGTGGTGGTCATTTTCCAAAGTATAGGCCTAAGTGAAGGACACCAATTTCAAATTAAAAACAAAAAAAACACTCTCTTTAGCGAGAGAGTAGTGGATGCATGGTGGAATAGCAATCCAGCAGAAGTGGTAGAGACAGTGAAGGAGTTTAAAAATGCATGGGATAGGCATAAGGTATAATATACTAGGTATAAGATAAGGCTAGGAACTAATGAAAGTATTCAGAAAATTGGGCAGACTAGATGGGCCTAATGGTTCCTATCTGCAGACACATTCTATGTTTCTATAAGTCAGGAGAGTGGCACTTTGCTGTCAAATGGGCTGCTTGTTGGTTGCCCCTGGTCTAGTTCCACAAGTACAAATTAGTCATCTAATCAAACAAGTTTAGAATAACATTTATATAAAGACTGCTTGTGGTATACTAGTATAACATGTTTTCAAAATTCAGACCTACCTTTTTTTTTTTTTTTTGAATTGAGCGTGTGCAACTCCTAACCAAACTCACCCACCTTGATGTTAATCGCATTATCATCATGATTGGTTACCTATATGGTTAGGTAAGGTTTATCAGAGTAGGCGGCGGTCTTCTACACACAGACACCAGCACCACGCTGCCGCACAGATCAAGGAATCGGGACAAGTCACGGCTCGCAGGTGGTTGACACAGGCAGCACTGCAGGCAGCTTGCTTCTTCCCACTCTCTCACTCACTTTCCCACTACTAGGCAGCATCCTGTGGGTGCGGCCCCAACCCCACGAAACGTGGTGCCACCTGCGTCAAGGAGGAGTCAGGACCAGTATTCATCTGTCCTACTTCTCACTCCCCACCGCAAAACGGGTGGTGGAGACTGCAAGGGACAGTCACGGACACCAGTGTCCGTATACGGACACCTTGCCTATCCCTGTTTATCACCAATTTGCTAATTTCTTAGACCTTGAAGACTGCCTCTAATCTGAATGCATTTTGACCGCTAGAGGACATTAGTTCATGTGTTTCATATAGATAACATTAAGCTCATGCACGTGAAGTTACCCTGAAGTGAGCACTGATTGGCTAAAATGCAAGTCTGTCAAAAGAACTGAAATAAGGGGGCAGTTTGCAGAGGTAAAAAGTGTATTTCTATAACATTGTTAGTTATGCAAAACTGGGGAATGGGTAATAAAGGGATTATCTTTCTTTTTAAACAACAAAAATTCTGGTGTTAACTGTCCCTTTAAAGAAAAATAAACTCAAAAGGGTTTATGTAATGATTTAAATATACAATTTAAACAACCTTTCCAATGTACTTATATAATTAAATTGACTTTGTTCTCTCAATATCCTTTTTGAATATCAGGAAGATAGGCTCTGGAGACACTAAATGGCAGCAGTGTTTGCTGTCATGTAGTGCTGCTGAAATGTGCACATTAACTACCTAGGTATGCTTGTCAACAAAATGCCAAGAGAACAAAGCAGATATAATAGAAATAAAAAAATTGGAAACTTTAAAAAAAAAAAATTCATGATGAGAAGTGAATATGGTAGAATTTCACGTATAAATGAATACAGATGTGTGATGTGCATACAAGCATGAAGGGAAGTACAATAGTCTAGGCAGGGTGATTGACATTTGGTCTTATCAAAGAAAGTGGTGAAATATTTGTAGGTGAACGGCGCAGGATTAAGACCGAACAAGAGTAGAAAAAATAGTGTGGAGTTGGATATTAATCAATTTGAGGGTTAAAAACTAATTTGGTGTTTTCAGCGGTTATACAGATTTTGGTTATTTGGTAGTTATGAAGGATATTTGTGATGATGCTGAAGTCAGAGTGGGCATCAAACTGATGGAGCAAGATTTGTAGATTGTGGTTATTCACAACATGACCATAACCCACAACTAAGCCTTATGAGAACTCAACATAAAGCTGGGAAAAGATTAACCCCTTAACCCAAAAGGACATATATACAGTACATTGTGCGGTACTTTGCCTATTGTACAGCATGACGTGTATATATGTCCGAGCTGCATCCAGCAGCCTCGGCTGTAAAGTTAGAACCGAGAGCTGGAGTTCCTGATTAGTGCTCTAGTTCCATGTGAAGGCAGATGCCAGAACGTTACAGACGGTAACACTGTGTGTGTCGTCTTCTATTAAGATCATCTGCTGGTGCCGGCCGGAGGTGTGGGAGGCAAACTGGGATGCGGTTGGCAGACCAGTAGCAGAGGGAGTGGGATGGCCCTACACCGCAGAAAAATTAAGGGGGAGGGATGGAGAGCTATGCTACAGGAAAAAAAGGTGGGGGGGGGCTATAAACAACAATCGCTGGAGGGGGGAGGGGAACCAAAAACACAAAGTTTTTTTATTTGTACTGCCAGTACTAAAGATGGCCGCAAGTAGTGGGAGGGGGGGGTTAGAAAGCTATTTGGGGCTATCAGGGAGGTGGGAGGGTTGAGGATGATCACTACACCGCAGGAAACAAATAATTTAAAAAAAAAACTAAACTGCAGACTGTCTGGCAGTACCTGAGATGGTGGTGGACCAGTGGAGGGGAGGCAGGGAAGAGAGCTGTTTTAGAGGGATCAGGGGGTGGGGATGTCAGGTGTGGGTAGGTTATCTCTACACTAAAGCTAAAATTAGCCTTACAAGCTACCTAATTAACCACTTCACTGCCGGGAATATTAGAAGTGTGATGCACAGCTGCAATTAGCAGCATTCTAATTACCAAAAGGCAAAGTCATGTATGTCTGCTATTTATGAACAAAGAATATCCCAGAGAAGCTTTTACAGTCATTTGTGCAATTATTGCACAAGCGATATGTAAATAATTTCAGTGAGAAACCCAAAGTTTGTGAAAAAGTTATCAATATTTTTTTATATTATTGAATTTGGTGGTGAAAATGGTGGGGCTAGATCCATACCTTGGGCTGTCTACTTGACAGGTAAATAAAAAAACAAGTCGCTCTTTCTGTTTCAATGAAGTGATATCAAAAATGCTAAAAATTCTCTGGTATTTTGGGCAAGTTCTTCTCTGAAAGTCCCGGTAGTGAAGTGGTTAATATATAGTCCAGAGATAACTACCACTAGAAAACTATTTCAAATAGACTAAGGAATTTGAATGAATTAGTTCAGCAGGTTCAGCCTTCAGTTTGGAGAGGCAGCACTTACAGGGACCCAGAAGTCCAAAGCTTTCCTAAAAAACAGAAAGGGATATGAAATCCAAAACTTTTCTTTCATGATTCAGATAGAGCATGCAATTTTAAACGCATTTCTAATTTACTTCTATGATCAATTTTTTTGTTCTCTTTTTTTCTTTTGTTGAAAAATAGAGACGTATGCTTAGGAGCCATCCCATTTCTAGAGCACTATATGGCAGCGGTTTTGCTTAGAATGTTATCCAATTGCAAGAGCACTAGATGACAGCACCATTTTCTGCCTCGTAGTGCTCCTAGGTATTGCTTCAACAAATAATTTTATGAGAACTAAGCAAATTTAATAATAGAAGTAAATTGTAAACTTTTTTTAATCACAAGATAAAATGTTAAGATTTTGTGTCCCCTTTAAAGGTCTAAATCTGTAAAGTAATATAAAATACAAAGCACAAACTGTTATTGTAACAAAACTCTCTTGTCATGCAGCGTAACGTTGCACTGGGCTTGTCTCTACTTCACATACAGAAATGCAGGAAATGCCCCTTAGAGAAGTATCTCAAAATCTGCCTGTCTAGAATCTTGTGAGAGATCTCGCAGCGCTAGGGGATCATTTTATATCATCTCATTTGAGCAGAGAGGTTTATGGAAGGCATCTCTCATCTTTCTGGGACTTACAGAAATATGGGATTTAAAGCATTCAGAGAGTTCAGCCCCTGTGAAGTCTGCACTATAATTTCTCTCCAAGCTGGCTAATCTTTGATCATCGGGGCCTCTGAGAACTGCTGAATATTAGGTTAGATATTGAAAATACAATCAGCCAGACAGAGTGAACGATGATAGAATATTGTCATTTTTAACATAATGTTATAAGTGCTTGTTCATGTATTTTATTTTAGCTGAGAATGGTGCTGTTGCTGAGGATAAGAACCCTAAGCTAATAAAGTGTATAATGATGCACAAGTTTGTATCTTATTCTCTGTGAGATTTGCTGGTGCACTAAAAATTCTAATAAAACATATTATTACCTTTTCTAATCTGAAACAAGAAACAAAATGTCAGTGCAGCACTCACGATTACAAGTGCAAGATTTTAGGAAAATAAAGTGTGTTTTGTATGAATTTATAGCTTCAGTAATATAAATGATTATTCGTTTAAGCTGACACAAACAACGTAACTTCACCAGTATTACTAATAACTTATTAGTAAATACTAACAAATACCAAAACACATTTTAACTTCTTTTGCAAATGAGATGAGGTTGACTAATTATTGGTCATTGGGTATAAGAAGTAAACTTTGAGATAAATAAAACTTAATGTCCCCTTGTTTGAATATATTGATCTAATCCATTTCTAGTTTCTCTGGCTGTACTGAAATTCTGCTGATCATCTGGTTTAAATGCCCATTGAACACCCAGCTCCATAGCGCTCAGTAATTCACTTGTTCTAGTTACAAATGGTATTTGTGTTTGAAGACCAAGGCATTTCTATATTGTTTTTCTTCCCTCTGTGCAGGAATCACAACAGATCGGTAAATCAGTCTGCTGTGAACGGGCACTGACATTTGTCAAATGACTGCTGCGTCTTAAGGAGCCTTGTGATTGATGCAGACATTGTATCAAATGAGTAGAAAACACAGCGAGCTAATAGGCACTTTCACCTTCACTTTGCATATAACGTTTTACTTATTTCTATAAATGATTGCTTTTTAGCCTTTACCAAGTGAAGGAACAATATAGGTTTGATTTATGTACTAAGCTGGCACAATTCATATATTTTTGTTATCATTTCACTTGTAAATAAATTAGCAGAATGTTTTTTTTTATCTTCCTATTTTACACTGAGGTCTTTTTATATGGTGATTTCTGTGTGTTTTATGAAATATGTATTTCACAGCCTTTGATCCTACTTTAGTGGGATTACAAGATGGTGCCCAGAATTGGTGTGCTAGATTTACGCTATTGACGCCCTAGGCACAGGTTACTAAGATGCTCTTTGCATTTGGACTGAGCTGTGTTGTCTCATTAACCCAAAATGAACTAACTTTTGTCAACCCACAAATGATACATTTTGCTTAAAGGGACATAAAACCCCCAAAATTTCTTTCATGATTCAGATATAGTGTAACATTTTTAAAAACAACTTTCCAGTGTGTTACTATTCTCTTTGTATCCTTTGTTGAAAAGCAGCTAGGAAAGTGACCGCCCATGCACGTAACTGGTGCAATATATAGCAGCAGTTTTATAGTTGTTATACATTTACAAGAACTGTATATGGCATGTGAACTCTACCTATCTAGATATCTCTGTAACAATTTTTTTTAAAAATTGTATGCTCTGTTTTAATCATAAAGAAAAATGTTGGGTTTCATGTCCCTTTAATTAGCACTCCAGTACAGTTTTTATTATCCGTGTATCTAGATGCTCATCTGAGAGTTGGATTCTCAAGGCATGCTTACTTTTCCAATGGAGAAATGTCTGAATTACAGCTACACAGTTATATGCAAGTGTTGTGTGTTTGATGGTTTTAAAATAGTGGCTGTTTTTGAGCAACAATATAGTTTTATAAATGCTGTGTTGTGCTAAATGTGAATATGTTTCATTTTGAGTTAAATTTCCTTTTCATTCTTTTAATTAATTGAATTAATGGAAATGAAACCACATGGCAATATCCATCGATTACCGTATTTGTTTAGTTTGGCTATAAACATTGTTTGCTCCGCATTGTTTAGAAAGGCTGGATCTCAAATGTACTACAAAATGATTGAACCTCATTCACATTACACAGTGATTGTTTAGAGCTGTACACAACCTCATTTACAGTTAGCCTTTATTGGGTACATTCAAGGGAGATTAGATAAACATTAACACCAGGTTTTTCAATTCTAAAGGATATCTTTCGAATGACGCAAATTAATAGAAGTAAATTGGAATGTTGTTTAAAATTCTATTCTCTGTCTGAATTATGAAATAATTTTTTTTGGTTTCATAGTAAATAGTATGACAGTAAGACTTTCAGAATAATAATATACTGTCATTCTAATTCTTTTACAATACATTTTAAGAATGCTGCACATAAAATATGTTATTAAAGGGACATCAAACTTCTGGGCACAACTACTATAGCATGATTACTATTCAGCACGCTATTTTGTTTTCGCCTTTACCTGAGGCGATTTTTAAAGTGCTGCCATCTTGGAGTTAAGGTATTCTTACATCCTGTGATAGAAGTGGTTCTTATTCATAGATCAATAGTCTCTCGCATAGGTTCACATCTTCATATGTCTGTTCTGCCTAAATTTATGAGATGATGACCCTATTGGGGGTAATAGTTGGAGACTGGTTTAATTTTATTTTATTACAGTTTAAGGATGTATTGCCTTTTACTCCTTCATTTCTATGTGTATACCAGGAGAAGTGGGGGGTGGGGGGGAGTGCTAAATTGTACCTGTTAGAAGAGTCTGTTTGCTTGGTTTTTAAAAAGCCTTCTAAGTTTATTGCTATAATTAAAAAGGTATTTTAAAAAATGTCATTGCCTGCAGATGGTTCAGGTCCATTTAAATATATTCTAGAGAGACAAAAGTGACAAAATTGAGAAGTTCATATTTGCAAGAGTTTGTGTCATCCATTGTTAACTGTAGCTTGAGTTTTGAGAACCTCAGAGCCTTCATACGTGTCTATGCATAAGTAGTGTCTTTAAACATGTGTGCAACATGCAATTACTTTTGGCATTGCTTGCAGATGCAGTCACTGATATTTCTTTCATGTAATTAGCAAGAGTCCATGAGCTAGTGATGTATGGGATATACATTCCTACCAGGAGGGGCAAAGTTTCCCAAACCTTAAAATGCCTATAAATACACCCCTCACCACACCCACAATTCAGTTTTACAAACTTTGCCTCCTATGGAGGTGGTGAAGTAAGTTTGTGCTAGATTCTACGTTGATATGCGCTCCGCAGCAGGTTGGAGCCCGGTTTTCCTCTCAGCGTGCAGTGAATGTCAGAGGGATGTGAGGAGAGTATTGCCTATTTGAATGCAATGATCTCCTTCTACGGGGTCTATTTCATAGGTTCTCTGTTATCGGTCGTAGAGATTCATCTCTTACCTCCCTTTTCAGATCGACGATATACTCTTATATATATACCATTACCTCTGCTGATTTTCGTTTCAGTACTGGTTTGGCTTTCTACAAACATGTAGATGAGTGTCCTGGGGTAAGTAAATCTTATTTTCTGTGACACTCTAAGCTATGGTTGGGCACTTTTTTAATAAAGTTCTAAATATATGTATTCAAACATTTATTTACCTTGACTCAGAATGTTCAACATTCCTTATTTTCAGACAGTCAGTTTCATATTTGGGATAATGCACTTGAATTAATTATTTTTCTTACCTTAAAATTTTGACTTTTTTCCCTGTGGGCTGTTAGGCTCGCGGGGGCTGAAAATGCTTCATTTTATTGCGTCATTCTTGGCGCGGACTTTTTTGGCGCAAAAAATCTTTTCTGTTTCCGGCGTCATACGTGTCGCCGGAAGTTGCGTCATTTTTGACGTTCTTTTGCGCCAAAAATGTCGGCGTTCCGGACGTGGCGTCATTTTTGGCGCCAAAAGCATTTAGGCGCCAAATAATGTGGGCGTCTTATTTGGCGCTAAAAAAAATATGGGCGTCGCTTTTGTCTCCACATTATTTAAGTCTCATTTTTCTTTGCTTCTGGTTGCTAGAAGCTTGTTCCTTGGCATTTTTTCCCATTCCTGAAACTGTCATTTAAGGAATTTGATCAATTTTGTTTTATATGTTGTTTTTTCTCTTACATATTACAAGATGTCTCACGTTGCATCTGAGTCAGAAGATACTTCAGGAAAATCGCTGTCTGGTGCTGGAACTACCAAAGCTAAGTGTATCTGCTGTAAACTTTTGGTAGCTATTCCTCCAGCTGTTGTTTGTATTAATTGTCATGACAAACTTGTTAATGCAGATAATATTTCTCCAACATAGGTGTGTCCGGTCCACGGCGTCATCCTTACTTGTGGGATATTCTCTTCCCCAACAGGAAATGGCAAAGAGCCCAGCAAAGCTGGTCATATGATCCCTCCTAGGCTCCGCCTACCCCAGTCATTCTCTTTGCCGTTGCACAGGCAACATCTCCACGGAGATGGCTAAGAGTTTTTTGGTGTTTAAATGTAGTTTTTATTCTTCAATCAAGTGTTTGTTATTTTAAAATAGTGCTGGTATGTACTATTTACTCTGAAACAGAAAAGAGAAGAAGATTTCTGTTTGTAAGAGGAAGATGATTTTAGCAAACGTTACTAAAATCGATTGCTGTTTCCACACAGGACTGTTGAGATGAAGTAACTTCAGTTGGGGGAAGCAGTTGGCAGACTTTTCTGCCTGAGGTATGACTGGCCACATTTCTAACACGACTTGGTAATGCTGGAAGGCTGTCATTTTCCCTATGGGGACCGGTAAGCCATTTTCTTAGATTAAGTAAAAGAATAAAGGCTTTATAAGGGCTTAAAAAACTGGTAGACATTTTTCTGGGCTAAAACGATTACTTGCTAAGCATATTTGACAGATTATAGCGCTTTATAGTTATTATAATCTTGGGGATTGTTGTTAAAAAACGGCAGGCACTGTATGGACACCTTTTTCAGATGGGGGCCTTCTCTAGTCATAGGCAGAGCCTCATTTTCGCGCCACTAATGCGCAGTTGTTTTTGGAAGGCAAGGCATGCAGATGCATGTGTGAGGAGCTAAGATCCACTGAAAAAGCTTATAGAAGGCGTCATTTGGTATCGTATTCCCCTCTGGGCTTGGTTGGGTCTCAGCAAAGCAGATTCCTGGGACTGTATAGGGGTTAAATGTAAAAACGGCTCCGGTTCCGTTATTTTAAGGGTTAAAGCTTTCAAATTTGGTGTGCAATACTTTTAAGGCTTTAAGACACTGTGGTGAAATTTTGGTGAATTTTGAACAATTGCTTCATACTTTTTCGCATAAATTTGATACTTTTGCTTCTTCAGAGGCTATTTTTGGGAGAAAGGTTTTGCAAGCCGTGGTGCCTTCCATTTAGGTGACCTGATTTGCTCCCTCCCTTCATCCGTGTCCTAAAGCTTTGGTATTGGTTCCCACAAGTAAGGATGACGCCGTGGACCGGACACACCTATGTTGGAGAAAACAGAATTTATGCTTACCTGATAAATTACTTTCTCCAACGGTGTGTCCGGTCCACGGCCCGCCCTGGTTTTTTTTTAATCAGGTCTGATGAATTATTTTCTCTAACTACAGTCACCACGGTATCATATGGTTTCTCCTATGCATATTTCCTCCTGTACGTCAGTCGAATGACTGGGGTAGGCGGAGCCTAGGAGGGATCATATGACCAGCTTTGCTGGGCTCTTTGCCATTTCCTGTTGGGGAAGAGAATATCCCACAAGTAAGGATGACGCCGTGGACCGGACAAACCGTTGGAGAAAGTAATTTATCAGGTAAGCATAAATTCTGTTTTCCTTTAGTAATGTACCATTACCTGTTGCAGTTCCATCAACATCTAATGTTCAGAATGTTCCTGATAACATAAGAGATTTTGTTTCTGAATCCATCAAGAAGGCTATGTCTGTTATTCCTCCTTCTAGTAAACATAAATAAATCTTTTAAAACTTCTCTTTATACAGATGAATTTTTAAATGAACATCATCATTCTGATTCTAATGACTCTTCTGGTTCAGAGGATTCTGTCTCAGAGATTGATGCTGATAAATCTTCATATTTATTTAAAATGGAATTTATTCGTTCTTTACTTAAAGAAGTACTAATTGCTTTAGAAATTGAGGATTCTGGTCCTCTTGATACTAAATCTAAACGTTTAGATAAGGTCTTTAAATCTCCTGTGGTTATTCCAGAAGTTTTTCCTGTTCCTGGTGCTATTTCTGAAGTAATTTCCAGAGAATGGAATAATTTGGGTAATTCATTTACTCCTTCTAAACGTTTTAAGCAATTATATCCTGTGCCGTCTGACAGATTAGAATTTTGGGACAAAATCCCTAAAGTTGATGGGGCTATTTCTACCCTTGCTAAACGTACTACTATTCCTACGTCAGATGGTACTTCGTTTAAGGATCCTTTAGATAGGAAAATTGAATCCTTTCTAAGAAAAGCTTATCTGTGTTCAGGTAATCTTCTTAGACCTGCTATATCATTGGCTGATGTTGCTGCAGCTTCAACTTTTTGGTTGGAAACTTTAGCGCAACAAGTAACAGATCATGATTCTCATAATATTATTATTCTTCTTCAACATGCTAATAATTTTATCTGTGATGCCATTTTTGATATTATCAGAGTTGATGTCAGGTTTATGTCTCTAGCTATATTAGCTAGAAGAGCTTTATGGCTTAAAACTTGGACTGCTGATATGTCTTCTAAATCGACTCTACTTTCCATTTCTTTCCAGGGTAACAAATTATTTGGTTCTCAGTTGGATTCTATTATCTCAACTGTTACTGGTGGGAAAGGAACTTTTTTACCACAGGATAAAAAATCTAAGGGTAAAAACAGGGCTAATAATCGTTTTCGTTCCTTTCGTTTCAACAAAGAACAAAAGCCTGATCCTTCATCCTCAGGAGCAGTTTCAGTTTGGAAACCATCTCCAGTCTGGAATAAATCCAAGCCTTCTAGAAAAGCAAAGCCAGCTTCTAAGTCCACATGAAGGTGCGGCCCTCATTCCAGCTCAGCTGGTAGGGGGCAGGTTATGTTTTTTCAAAGAAATTTGGATCAATTCTGTTCACAATCTTTGGATTCAGAACATTGTTTCAGAAGGGTACAGAATTGGTTTCAAGATAAGACCTCCTGCAAAGAGATTTTTTCTTTCCCGTGTCCCAGTAAATCCAGTGAAAGCTCGAGCATTTCTGAAATGTGTTTCAGATCTAGAGTTGGCTGGAGTAATTATGCCAGTTCCAGTTCTGGAACAGGGGCTGGGGTTTTATTCAAATCTCTTCATTGTACCAAAGAAAGAGAATTCCTTCAGACCAGTTCTGGATCTAAAAATATTGAATCGTTATGTAAGGATACCAACGTTCAAAATGGTAACTGTAAGGACTATCTTGCCTTTTGTTCAGCAAGGGCATTATATGTCCACAATAGATTTACAGGATGCATATCTGCATATTCCGATTCATCCAGATCATTATCAGTTCCTGAGATTCTCTTTTCTGGAGAAGCATTACCAGTTTGTGGCTCTGCCGTTTGGCCTAGCTACAGCTCCAAGAATTTTTACAAAGGTTCTCGGTGCCCTTCTGTCTGTAATCAGAGAACAGGGTATTGTGGTATTTCCTTATTTGGACGATATCTTGGTACTTGCTCAGTCTTTACATTTAGCAGAATCTCATACGAATTGACTTGTGTTGTTTCTTCAAGATCATGGTTGGAGGATCAATTCACTAAAAAGTTCATTGATTCCTCAGACAAGGGTAACCTTTCTGGGTTTCCAGATAGATTCAGTGTCCATGACTCTGTCTTTGACAGACAAGAGACGTTTAAAATTGATTTCAGCTTGTCGAAACCTTCAGTCACAATCATTCCCTTCAGTAGCCTTATGCATGGAAATTCTAGGTCTTATGACTGCTGCATCGGACGCGATCCCCTTTGCTCGTTTTCACATGCGACCTCTTCAGCTCTGTATGCTGAATCAATGGTGCAGGGATTACACAAAGATATCTCAATTAATATCTTTAAAACCGATTGTACGACACTCTCTAACGTGGTGGACAGATCACCATCGTTTAATTCAGGGGGCTTCTTTTGTTCTTCCGACCTGGACTGTAATTTCAACAGATGCAAGTCTTACAGGTTGGGGAGCTGTGTGGGGATCTGTGACTGCACAAGGAGTTTGGGAATCTCAGGAGGTGAGATTACCGATCAATATTTTGGAACTCCATGCAATTTTCAGAGCTCTTCAGTCTTGACCTCTTCTGAAGAGAGAATCGTTCATTTGTTTTCAGACAGACAATGTCACAACTGTGGCATACATCAATCATCAAGGAGGGACTCACAGTCCTCTGGCTATGAAAGAAGTATATCGAATTCTGGTTTGGGCGGAATCCAGCTCCTGTCTAATCTCTGCGGTTCATATCCCAGGTATAGACAATTGGGAAGCGGATTATCTCAGTCGCCAAACGTTGCATCCGGGCGAATGGTCTCTTCACCCAGAGGTATTTCTTCAGATTGTTCAAATGTGGGAGCTTCCAGAAATAGATCTGATGGCGTCTCATCTAAACAAGAAACTTCCCAGGTATCTGTCCAGATCCCGGGATCCTCAGGCGGAAGCAGTGGATGCATTATCACTTCCTTGGAAGTATCATCCTGCCTATATCTTTCCGCCTCTAGTTCTTCTTCCAAGAGTAATCTCCAAGATTCTGAAGGAATGCTCGTTTGTTCTGCTGGTAGCTCCGGCATGGCCTCACAGGTTTTGGTATGCGGATCTTGTCCGGATGGCCTCTTGCCATCCGTGGACTCTTCCGCTAAGACCAGACCTTCTGTCGCAAGGTCCTTTTTTCCATCAGGATCTCAAATCCTTAACTTTAAAGGTATGGAGATTGAACGCTTGATTCTTGGTCAAAGAGGTTTCTCTGACTCGGTGATTAATACTATGTTACAGGCTCGTAAATCTGTATCCAGAGAGATATATTATAGAGTCTGGAAGACTTATATTTCTTGGTGTCTTTCTCATCATTTTTCTTGGCATTCTTTTAGAATTCCGAGAATTTTACAGTTTCTTCAGGATGGTTTAGATAAAGGTTTATCCGCAAGTTCCTTGAAAGGACAAATCTCTGCTCTTTCTGTTCTTTTTCACAGAAAGATTGCTAATCTTCCTGATATTCATTGTTTTGTACAAGCTTTGGTTCGTATAAAACCTGTCATTAAGTCAATTTCTCCTCCTTGGAGTTTGAATTTGGTTCTGGGGGCTCTTCAAGCTCCTCCTTTTGAACCCATGCATTCCTTGGACATTAAATTACTTTCTTGGAAAGTTTTGTTCCTTTTGGCGATCTCTTCTGCCAGAAGAGTCTCTGAATTATCTGCTCTTTCTTGTGAGTCTCCTTTTCTGATTTTTCATCAGGATAAGGCGGTGTTGCGAACTTCTTTTGAATTTTTACCTAAGGTTGTGAATTCCAACAACATTAGTAGAGAAATTGTGGTTCCTTCATTATGTCCTAATCCTAAGAATTCTAAGGAGAAATCGTTGCATTCTTTGGATGTTGTTAGAGCTTTGAAATATTATGTTGAAGCTACTAAGTCTTTCCGAAAGACTTCTAGTCTATTTGTTATCTTTTCCGGTTCTAGAAAAGGCCAGAAAGCTTCTGCCATTTCTTTGGCATCTTGGTTGAAATCTTTAATTCATCATGCCTATGTCGAGTCGGGTAAAACTCCGCCTCAAAGGATTACAGCTCATTCTACTAGGTCAGTTTCTACTTCCTGGGCGTTTAGGAATGAAGCTTCGGTTGATCAGATTTGCAAAGCAGCAACTTGGTCCTCTTTGCATACTTTTACTAAATTCTTCCATTTTGATGTATTTTCTTCTTCTGAAGCAGTTTTTGGTAGAAAAGTACTTCAGGCAGCGGTTTCAGTTTGAATCTTCTGTTTATGTTTTTCATTAAACTTTATTTTGGGTGTGGATTATTTTCAGCAGGAATTGGCTGTCTTTATTTTATCCCTCCCTCTCTAGTGACTCTTGCGTGGAAAGATCCACATCTTGGGTAGTCATTATCCCATACGTCACTAGCTCATGGACTCTTGCTAATTACATGAAAGAAAACATAATTTATGTAAGAACTTACCTGATAAATTCATTTCTTTCATATTAGCAAGAGTCCATGAGGCCCGCCCTTTTTGTGGTGGTTATGATTTTTTTGTATAAAGCACAATTATTCCAATTCCTTATTTTATATGCTTTCGCACTTTTTTCTTATCACCCCACTTCTTGGCTATTCGTTAAACTGAATTGTGGGTGTGGTGAGGGGTGTATTTATAGGCATTTTAAGGTTTGGGAAACTTTGCCCCTCCTGGTAGGAATGTATATCCCATACGTCACTAGCTCATGGACTCTTGCTAATATGAAAGAAATGAATTTATCAGGTAAGTTCTTACATAAATTATGTTTTTGAGCTAAATGCTAGAGCCATAGTTGCTACTAGTCTGGTAATGCATTTCTGAAATTTAAACTCTTTCAGTGAATATCTGTTTTTTTATGTATATATAATTTTCAGTTTCTGAATATTTACCAAAAGTTGTCTCAGTTCAATAACTCGCAATATATTTTTCTACAGATCTTCTGTCCAGAGAAAACAAACAAAATTGTTGCTTAACTGATAACTTATTCCTTTCATGATGGTGAGATTCTATGAGAATCTATGAGTCTGGGTATTTTATACCTTAATTCGAGCTAGGCAACCTGTTACCACAAGTTTTTATCTTAAGGTCTGGAAAGCCTTTTGTTGCATGGTATTCTCGCAAAGGTTATTGCTGGAATTCTTTTAGAATTGCTAGAGTTTTTGCTTTCCTGCAGGAAGGTCAGAATAAGTGTGTCTCAGCTAGTTCTCTGAAGGGTTAGATTTTGGCTCTTTTCGTTTTGTTTCATAAGGTAATTGCTAATTTCCAGATTTTCAGACCTTTGTTTATTGCACTGATGAGAAATTAAACTATTTTTTTGTCCAGTTTCTTGGAATCTTAATCTAGTTTTGAGGGTTTTTGAAACTCCTCTTTTTAAGCCGATGCGTGGTTTACTCTGGCTAGAAGGGTTTCTGAGCTTTCAGCTTTTTCATACAAACCTTTTTTTTTTTTTATCCTACAAGCTATTCCTTTCTTCCTAAAAAATAGTGTCTACAGGTACTATTAATCAGGAAAATGTTGTTCCTTCTTTTTGTCCAGTTCCTAAGGGCTCTAAGGAGTGTTTTTGTTTTGTTTGCTTTTTACAATTTGGATGCAGTGTGAGCTCTCATATATTCTGTGAAAGCCACGTAGGATTTTTTACTTTCTTGATAGATAAATTACAGCAGCACTTAAAGAGGAAACAGAGGGCTATTAATAAAAATGAATACAAACTTTATTAAACATCCATAAAAGTGGTACAAGGCTGGCAAACGCCCTGACTAGTTTCATGCTCCATTGAGCACTTTTTCCCTTTTCTTTTTTATTATTTTTTTTTTTATCATTTCCCCTCCGAGTGCATGGGATACTGTTTTTCTTGCTACTATTGGGGGATTGGTTCCCACCGCTCACCTGATGCACCGCACTGCAGTCTGGGGCTGCTAGTCCTTAAGGATCAGTTTATCTTTGCCGGGCAACCCGCTTTCAGTTACGGCAACCTTTTGTGACATATTACGGAGCAGTTGTCAGTTCTTGGGCCTTTTGTAATAAGGCTTCAATTGAGTAGATTTGCAAGGCAGCTGCTTTTTCCGAAGTTTTATCACTTTGATGCGTGTGGGTTTTTATAGGCTGTTTTTGTCAGGAAAGCTCTGCAGGCTGTAGTGCCTGATCAGTATTGTAACGTCCTACCTTCACTCTTTGTCTCCCCCCTATTGTTTCATTGTGGACTCGTGGACTTCACTGCTTGGGTATAGGACGTTACACGGGATGACTCGTGGACTCTCACCATCTTATGAAAAAAACAAAATGTATGTTTACCTGATGACTTCATTTCTCCAACATAGGTGTGTCCGGTCCACGGCGTCATCCTTACTTGTGGGATATTCTCTTCCCCAACAGGAAATGGCAAAGAGCCCAGCAAAGCTGGTCACATGATCCCTCCTAGGCTCCGCCTACCCCAGTCATTCTCTTTGCCGTTGTACAGGCAACATCTCCACGGAGATGGCTTAGAGTTTTTTAGTGTTTAACTGTAGTTTTTATTATTCAATCAAGAGTTTGTTATTTTAAAATAGTGCTGGTATGTACTATTTACTCAGAAACAGAAAAGAGATGAAGATTTCTGTTTGTATGAGGAAAATGATTTTAGCACCGTAACTAAAATCCATGGCTGTTCCACACAGGACTGTTGAGAGCAATTAACTTCAGTTGGGGGAACAGTGTGCAGTCTCTTACTGCTTGAGGTATGACACATTCTAACAAGACGATGTAATGCTGGAAGCTGTCATTTTCCCTATGGGATCCGGTAAGCCATGTTTATTAAGATAGTAAATAAGGGCTTCACAAGGGCTTATTAAGACTGTAGACTTTTTCTGGGCTAAATCGATTCATTATTAACACATATTTAGCCTTGAGGAATCATTTATTCTGGGTATTTTGATATGATTATATCGGCAGGCACTGTTTTAGACACCTTATTCCTTAGGGGCTTTCCCTAATCATAGTCAGAGCCTCATTTTCGCGCCGGTATGGCGCACTTGTTTTTGAGGACAGCATGGCATGCAGCTGCATGTGTGTGGAGCTCTGATACATAGAAAAGTCTTTCTGAAGGCATCATTTGGTATCGTATTCCCCTTTGGGCTTGGTTGGGTCTCAGCAAAGCAGATTCCAGGGACTGTAAAGGGGTTAAATATAAAAACGGCTCCGGTTATTTTAAGGGTTAAAGCTTCCAAATTTGGTGTGCAATACTTTTAAGGCTTTAAGACACTGTGGTGAAATTTTGGTGAATTTTGAACAATTCCTTCATACTTTTTAGCAATTGCAGTAATAAAGTGTGTTTAGTTTAAAATTTAAAGTGACAGTAACGGTTTTATTTTAAAACGTTTTTTGTGCTTTGTTATCAAGTTTATGCCTGTTTAACATGTCTGAACTACCAGATAGATTGTGTTCTGACTGTGGGGAAACCAAGGTTCCTTCTCATTTAACTATATGTATTTTATGTCATAAAAAAAATTTAGTAAAAATGATGCCCAAGATGATTCCTCAAGTGAGGGGAGTAAGCATGGTACTGCATCATCCCCTCCTTCGTCTACACCAGTCTTGCCCATACAGGAGGCCCCTAGTACATCTAGTGTGCCAATACTCCTTACTATGCAACATTTAACGGCTGTAATGGATAATTCTATCAAAAACATTTTAGCCAATATGCCCACTTATCAGCGAAAGCGCGACTGCTCTGTTTTAGTAAATTCTGTAGAGCATGAGAACGCTGATGATATGGTTTCTGAAGGGCCCCTACACCAGTCTGAGGGGGCCAGGGAGGTTTTGTCTGAGGGAGAAATTTCAGATTCAGGAAACATTTCTCAACAAGCTGAACCTGATGTGATTACTTTTAAATTTAAGTTGGAACATCTCCGCGCTCTGCTTAAGGAGGTGTTATCCAATTTGGATGATTGTGATTATCTGGTCATTCCAGAACCACTATGTAAAATGGAAAAGTTCTTAGAGGCCCCGGGGCCCCCCGAAGCTTTTCCTATATCCAAGCGGGTGGCGTACATTGTTAGTAAAGAATGGGACAGGCCCGGTATACCTTTAGTACCTCCCCCCATATTTAAAAAATTGTTTTCCTATAGTCGACCCCAGAATGGACTGATGGCAGACAGTCCCCAAGGTCGAGGGGGCGGTTTCTACTCTACACAAGCGCGCCACTATACCCATAGAAGATAGTTGTGCTTTCCAAGATCCTATGGATAAAAAATGAGAAGGTCTGCTAAAAAAAGATGTTTGTTCAGCAAGGTTCCCTTCTACAACCAATTGCATGCATTGTCCCTGTCACTGCAGCCGCGTGTTTCTAGTTTGATGAGCTAGGAAAGGCGATTATTAGTAATTCTTCTTCTTATGAGGAGATTATGGACAGAATTCGTGCTCTTAAATTGGCTAATTCTTTCACCCTAGACGCCACCTTGCAATTCGCTAGGTTAGCGGCGAAAAAATTCTGGGTTTGCTATTGTGGCGCAGAGCGCTTTGGTTAAAATCTTGGGCAGCGGATGCGTCTTCCAAGAACAAATTGCTTGACATTCCTTTCAAGGGGAAAACACTCTTTGGCCCTGACTTGAAAGAGATTATCTCTGATATCACTGGGGGCAAGGGCCACGCCCTTCCTCAGGATAGGTCTTTTCAAGACCAAAAATAAACCTAAGTTTCGTCCCTTTCGCAGAAACGGATCAGCCCCAAGGGCTACGTCCTCTAAGCAGGAAGGTAATACTTCTCAAGCCAATCCAGCCTGGAGACCTATGCAAGGCTGGAACAAAGGAAAGCAGGCCAGGAAACCTGCCACTGCTACCAAGACAGCATGAAATGCGGGCCCCCGATCCGGGACCGGATCTGGTGGGGGGCAGACTCTCTCTCTTCGCTCAGGCTTGGGCAAAAGATGTTCTGGATCCTTGGGCGCTAGAAATAGTCTCCCAAGGTTATTCTCTGGAGTTCAAGGGGCTTCCTCCAAGGGGGAGGTTCCACAGGTCTCAGTTGTCTTCAGACCACATAAGAAGACAGGCATTCTTACATTGGGTAGAAGACCTGCTAAAAATGGGAGTGATTCATCCTGTTCCATTAGGAGAACAAGGGATGGGGTTCTACTCCAATCTGTTCATAGTTCCCAAAAAAGAGGGAACGTTCAGACCAATCTTAGATCTCAAGATCTTGAACAAGTTTCTCAAGGTTCCATCGTTCAAGATGGAAACCATTCGAACACTTCTTCCTTCCATCCAGGAAGGTCAATTCATGACCAAGGTGGATTTCAAGGATGCGTATCTACATATTCCTATCCACAAGGAACATCATCGGTTCCTAAGGTTTGCATTCCTGGACAAGCATTTCCAGTTCGTGGCGTTTTCTTTCGGATTAGCCACTGCTCCTAGGATTTTCTCATAGGTACTAGGGTCCCTTCTGGCGGTGCTAAGACCAAGGGGCATTGCTGTAGTACCTTACTTGGACGACATTCTGATTCGAGCGTCGTCCCTTCCTCAAGTAAAGGCTCACACGGACATTGTCCTGGCCTTTCTCCGATCTCACGGATGGAAAGTGAACGTGGAAAAGAGTTCTCTATCTCCGTCAACGAGGGTTCCCTTCTTGGGAACTATAATAGACTCCTTAGAAATGAGGATTTTTCTGACAGAAGCCAGAAAAACAAAACTTCTAGACTCTTGTCGGATACTTCATTCCGTTCCTCTTCCTTCCATAGCGCAGTGCATGGAAGTGATAGGTTTGATGGTAGCGGCAATGGACATAGTTCCTTTTGTGCGCATTCATCTAAGACCATTACAACTGTTCATGCTCAGTCAGTGGAATGGGGACTATTCAGACTTGTCTCCGAAGATACAAGTAAATCAGAGGACCAGAGACTCATTCCGTTGGTGGCTGTCCCTGGACAACCTGTCACAAGGGATGACCTTCCGCAGACCAGAGTGGGTCATTGTCACGACCGACGCCAGTCTGATGGGCTGGGGCGCGGTCTGGGGATCCCTGAAAGCTCAGGGTCTTTGGTCTCGGGTAGAATCTCTTCTACCGATAAATATTCTGGAACTGAGAGCGATATTCAATGCTCTCAAAGCTTGGCCTCAGCTAGCGAGGGCCAAGTTCATACATCAACCATCAGGGGGGAACAAGGAGTTCCCTAGCGATGGAAGAAGTGACCAAAATCATTCTATGGGCGGAGTCTCACTCCTGCCACCTGTCTGCTATCCACATCCCAGGAGTGGAAAATTGGGAAGCGGATTTTCTGAGTCGTCAGACATTGCATCCGGGGGAGTGGGAACTCCATCCGGAAATCTTTGCCCAAGTCACTCAACCGTGGGGCATTCCAGACATGGATCTGATGGCCTCTCGTCAGAACTTCAGAGTTCCTTACTACGGGTACAGATCCAGGGATCCCAAGGCGGCTCTAGTGGATGCACTAGTAGCACCTTGGACCTTCAAACTAGTTTATGTGTTCCCGCCGTTTCCTCTCATCCCCAGGCTGGTAGCCAGGATCAATCAGGAGAGGGCGTCGGTGATTTTGATAGCTCCTGCGTGGCCACGCAGGACTTGGTATGCAGATCTGGTGAATATGTCATCGGCTCCACCATGGAAGCTACCTTTGAGACGAGACCTTCTTGTTCTAGGTCCGTTCGACCCACTCCAGCTGACTGCTTGGAGATTGAACGCTTGATCTTATCAAAGCGAGGGTTCTCAGATTCTGTTATTAATACTCTTGTTCAGGCCTGAAAGCCTGTAACCAGAAAAATTACCACATAATTTGGTATATCTGTTGGTGTGAATCTGCAGGATTCCCTTGGGACAAGGTTAAGATTCCTAAGAGTCTATCCTTCCTTCGAGAAGGATTGGAAAAAGGATTATCTGCAAGTTCCTTGATGGGACAGATTTCTGCCTTGTCTGTGTTACTTCACAAAAAGCTGGCAGCTGTGCCAGATGTTCTAGCCTTTGTTCAGGCTCTGGTTAGAATCAAGCCTGTTTACAAAATTTTGACTCCTCCTTGGAGTCTCAACCTAGTTCTTTCAGTTCTTCAGGGGGTTCCGTTTGAACCCTTACATTCCGTTGATATTAAGTTATTATCTTGGAAAGTTTTGTTTTTGGTTGCAATTTCTTCTGCTAGAAGAGTTTCAGAATTATCTGCTCTGCAGTGTTCTTCTCCTTATCTGGTGTTCCATGCAGATAAGGTGGTTTTGCGTACTAAACCTGGTTTTCTTCCAAAAGTTGTTTCTAACAAAAACATTAACCAGGAGATAGTTGTGCCTTCTTTGTGTCCTAATCCAGTTTCAAAGAAGGAACGTTTGTTGCACAACTTGGATGTAGTTCGTGCTCTCAAATTTTACTTAGCAGCTACTAAGGATTTCAGACAAACTTCGTCTTTGTTTGTTGTTTATTCTGGTAAACGGAGAGGTCAAAAAAGCAACTTCTACCTCTCTCTCCTTCTGGATTAAAAGCATTATCCGATTGGCTTATGAGACTGCCGGACGGCAGCCTCCTGAAAGAATCACAGCTCACTCCACTAGGGCTGTGGCTTCCACATGGGCCTTCAAGAACGAGGCTTCTGTTGATCAGATATGTAAGGCAGCGACTTGGTCTTCACTGCACACTTTTTCTAAATTTTACAAATTTGATACTTTTGCTTCTTCTGAGGCTATTTTTTGGGAGAAAGGTTTTGCAAGCCGTGGTGCCTTCCATTTAGGTGACCTGATTTGCTCCCTCCCTTCATCCGTGTCCTAAAGCTTTGGTATTGGTTCCCACAAGTAAGGATGACGCCGTGGACCGGACACACCTATGTTGGAGAAAACAGAATTTATGTTTACCTGATAAATTACTTTCTCCAACGGTGTGTCCGGTCCACGGCCCGCCCTGGTTTTTTTAATCAGGTCTGATAATTTATTTTCTTTAACTACAGTCACCACGGTAACATATGGTTTCTCCTATGCAAATATTCCTCCTTAACGTCGGTCGAATGACTGGGGTAGGCGGAGCCTAGGAGGGATCATGTGACCAGCTTTGCTGGGCTCTTTGCCATTTCCTGTTGGGGAAGAGAATATCCCACAAGTAAGGATGACGCCGTGGACCGGACACACCGTTGGAGAAAGTAATTTATCAGGTAAACATAAATTCTGTTTTCTTTCATGATGTTGAGAGTCCACAAGCACAGCCCTTTCTTTATGTTCAGGTGGCAGCAGTACTTGTTTTACATTTCTTTGCCCCGCTTTATCTTTTCTGTTTTCCTCATCTACTTGGCTATATTTGTGACTGAGCAGCATGGAATATGGAAGGGATTTAATGCTCTGTTGTTTTGAGGTGTCTTTTACCACCTCCTATTGGTCAGGAGGTGAATTTACACACGTGATGACTCGTGGACTGTCAACATCAGATGAAAGAAAAAGACCAGTTGAGGGCAAGATGATGTAAACCCTAAATCTTGAAATTTGTCTACACATCTATGCTAAACAATCTAAAGACTGTAGAAAGTCATCTGTGGTCCAAAATCACAGGAAGGGCTACGCTCTAAAAAATTGTTGTTTCCATCTTAATGGGAGGAGAGTCCACTGCTTCATTCATTACTTCTGGGAATTAAGAACCTGGCCACCAGGAGGAGGCAAAGACACCCCAGCCAAAGGCTTAAATACCTCCCCCACTTCCCTCATCCCCAGTCATTTTTGCCTTTCGTCACAGGAGGTTGGCAGAGAAGTGTCGGAAGATTGGCGTAGTCTCTTATGGAGGGTAGTACTCTTCAAAATGTGACTGGAGTTTTAAGTAGTCCTGACAGCCTCTCAGTGAGAGCATGGCTGAAAGTTACAGTCCGGAGATGCAGGGGGAGTTCTTCTGCAAAACCATCCCGTCTCATTAACAGCTCCTTAAGCAATCAGCGTTGACGAGTTTCGCTGCCTGCTTTATTCTCTCAAGTCCATGTCAGGAGCGATGCTACTAACCTGTCGCACTTGAAGGGCCGTGTTCCTGTTCCACGGCATAGATTCTGGTAAGATAGTTTCATTTTTTTACACATATAATAAAGCAAGAAGACAGGGTCACAGTGTGTCTCCTTTTATCTGTATAGAATTATGGGTTAATATCCCTGGAATGGGGATTATTGATCAGGGGGGGATTTATGCATAACATTTTATTGTGTTTGATGCTATGTCGTGTGAGATGAGGCTCTAGCAATGTGTGAACAGTCAGACGTAATATCGGTGCGGCCTTCTTTTGGTGCATTTTTTTCTATAGTGCAGGGGCTGAACTGCATGGCACTCCATGTGACCAAGTGTGGCCTCTTCCTCTTTCCTGATCAGCAGTTGCGGAAGACATAACGGTTTCTCTGTGGTCCAGGTCATAGGAGGTGGTGAGTGCCCCGGCCATTGGTGTATAAAGGTGCCATTTAATCTATCTAGTCCGTATTAAAGGCGTAAGCTATGGAGGACTCTGATATGTTAGAGGATACTCCCTCTTTATTTAAATCCAATACCTGTGTTTATTGTGAAGAGGTACATGTTGATTTACCTGCTCAACTATGTTCCACATGCTTTGATAAGATTGCAATATCTAAAAAGAATAAGCTATTTTCTACTACTACTGAGCCGTCCACCTCTGAGGGTTCTTCACCCCGCGAGGTGCATTCCCAACATTCATCTCCGATTACACATGTAGCTCCCCATGGCCCTACTGATCATTCCGCGGGATGGGCCTTGTGGCTGCCAGATTTCGCTGCCCAGTTGCAAGAAGCAGTTTCTGTGGCCTTCCATGCCCTACCACGCCTGCAAAGTGCAAGCAAAGGGAAAGACATAGACTTCTGTTCCTCTCTGTGACGGAATCGGCATCTTCAAAATCTCCGACTTCGGGGGAGCCAGATTTTAAGTTTAAAATAGAGCATTTGCGCTTTTTACTGAAAGAAGTGCTTGCTACGTTGGAGGTCCCGGAACTGAAACTTCCTGAAGAACCTTCGATCCCTAAACTAGATAGGGTTTACGAGGACAGGGTGGTGCCTCAGACCTTCCCAGTGCCCGTGAAGATGGCTACTATTATTGAGGAGTGGGAGAAACTGGGCTCGTCCTTTTCTCCTTCTACCTCTTTTAAGAAGTTGTTCCCCGTTCCGGACTCTCAGCTCGAGCTATGGGGGGCCATTTCTATGGTGGATGGAGCTATCTCCACGCTCGCTAAGCGTATAACTATAAGGATATTTCGTAGTTCAAGGAGCCCATGGATAAAAAGTTAGAGTCCATGTTGTGAAAGATGTTTCAACTTACGGGGTGGGTTTTCCAACCTGCAGCTGCAATCGCTGCGGGAGCGGCTACCTACTGGTGTGACGCAGGAGATACTCCCCTCGAGGAGATACAGGAAAAAAATAAGGCTCTAAGGGCAGCTAATTCTTTTATCTGTGATGCAAACATGCAGGTCATTCACCTGAATGCCAAGACATCATGTTTCTCTGTTCTAGCCCGTAGGGCGCTGTGGTTAAAGTCGTGGTCGGCTGACATAACTTCCAAGTCGAGATTACTATCCATCCTGTTTCAAGGGAAAGTTCTCTTTGGTACAGGCCTGGACTCTATAATATCCACGGTCACGGGAGACAAGGGTGCTTTCCTTCCGCAGGATAAGAAGAATAAGCCTAAGGGCTCTACTTTTCGTCCCTTTCGTTCGGACAAGTCTCAGCGCCAGCAGCCTGCTGCGAAGGCCGAGCATTCCAAGGGATCTTGGAAGCCAGCTCAATCTTGGAACAAGTCTAGGCAGAGCAAGAAGGCTGCCGAGACAAAGTCGGCATGAAGGGGCGGCCCCCGATCCATCTCTGGATTGCGTAGGGGGCAGACTATCTCTGTTTGCAGAGGCTTGGATAAAAGACGTACAGGATCCTTGGGTTCTGGAGGTTATCACCCAGGGTTACTGGATAGGGTTCAAGATTCCTCCTATCAAACCTATCCTCAAGACCAGAGAAGAGAGGCGCCTCTGTAGAGTGCATGAGGGATCTCTCATCTCTCGGTGTAATTGCTCCAGTACCTCTAGCAGAAAAGAGTCTAGGGTACTATTCAAACCTTTTCGTGGTCCCAAAGAAGGAGGGAACGTTCCGCCCAATTCTGGACCTAAAGTGCCTGAACATGTTCCTGTCAGTCCCATCGTTCAATTCTGCCCCTAGTTCAAGAGGGGCAATTTATGACAACAATAGACTTGAAGGATGCCAATACACAAGGACCACGTCCGGTTCCTAAGATTCCCTTTTCTGGACAAACACTTCCGGTTTGTGGCTCTACCGTTTGGTCTGGCGAATGCCCCAAGAGTCTTTATGAAGGTTCTGGGAGCGCTGTTCGTGTTAGCGAGAGACAGAGGTATTTCGGTGGCTCCTTATTGGATGATATTCTGGTCCAGGCTCTGTCCTGCGGAAGACCACTTAAGGGCTCTTCTTCTTCTCCTTCGATCCCACGGATGGAAGATAAACGTGGGAAAGAGTTCTCTGGTCCCCAGCAACAGGGTGGAGTTCCTGGGTACGATAATAGATTCCATATCCATGAAGATATTCTTGACAGACCAGAGACGTGCCAAGATTTCGTCCAGCTGTCTTGCCCTTCAGTCCTCCTCAAGGCCATCTGTTGCCAGGTATATGGAGGTGATTAGGCTCATGGTATCCAGCATAGATGTTATTCCATTCGCCAGGTTCCATCTCAGACCTCTTTAATTATGCATGTTGAGGCAATGGAACGGTTATCACTCAGATATCTCTGGACAACCGAGTGAGGGAATCCCTCTCTTGGTGGATCCGTCTGGGACAGCTGTCCCAGGGGACATCTTTCTTGAGGCCATCCTGGGAGAATTGTGACCATGAACGCAAATCTATCAGGATAGGGAGCTCTGTTTGGGGTGCCAGTCGGGCACAGGGCAGGTGGACTTGAGGAGTCAACTCTACCGATAAATATTCTGGAACTTCGAGTGATATTTAATGCTCTGAGGGCTTGGCCCCCCCCTGGGGTTGTCCCGATTCATCAGATTCCAGTCGGACAACATTACCTCGGTGGCTTACATAAACTATCAGGGGGTAACGAGAAGCTTCCTTGCCATGAGGGAAGTATCTCAGATTCTGGAATGGGCAGAGACCCACAACTGTTCATTCTCAGTGATCCACATTCCGGGTGTGGACAAATGGGAAGCGGATTTTCTCAGCAGACAATCTTTTAATCTGGGGGAATAGTCTCTCCATCCCGAAGTGTTTACGGAGATCTGCAACAGATGGGGGATACCAGAGATGGACCTCATGGCGTCCAGACTCAACTTCAAGCTACCCAGATACGGGTCGCGGTCCAGGGTTTCCCAGGCGGAACTGATAGATGCCTTGGCGGTCCCTTGGGAGTTCAATATAATTTACATATTTCCACCGTTGCCACTTCTCCCTCGAGTGGTGGCCCGCATCAAACAGGAGCAGACTTTAACCATTCTGATTGCTCCATTGTGGCCACGGAGGACGTGGTTTGCGGATCTGGTGGGGATGTCGTCATCTCCTCCATGAAGGTTACCCTGTCGCAGGGATCTGCTGGTGCAGGGTCCTTTTCTCCACCAAAATCTTGATTCTCTTAGGCTGACTGCGTGCAGATTGAACACCTAGTCTTGGCCAAGAGATGGTTCTCAGAGAGAGTGATTGATACTCTCATTCAGGCCAGGAAACCGGCATCTATCATAAGGTGTGAAGGACCTATTTATCCTGGTGTGAGGAACATAGATATCCCTGGCATAAGATTAGGGTATCCAGGATTCTTTTCTTCAAGATGGTCTGGATAAGGGCCTTGCCGTTAGTTCCTTAAATGGACAGATTTCAGCCTTATTGGTTCTGTTACACAAGAAGATAGCAGAGCTTCCTGATAATTCAGTCCTTTGTTCAGGCTCTGTCCAGAATCAGACCGATTTTTAGACCTTCAGCTCCTCGGAGCTTGAACTTGGTTCTTAAGGTTTTGCAGAGGGCTCCGTTTGAGCCTATGCATGCAATTTTGGCTATTGCGTCGACTCACAGAGACTCGGTGAGTTAGCGGCCTTGCAACATGAGCCTCCTTACCTGTTTTTTCATGCCGATAAGGCTGTGCTTCACACTGGTTTGGGATTTCTTCTCAAGGTGGTGTCAGATCGTAATATCAATCAGGAGATAGTAGTTCCTTCCTTCGTCTAAGGAAAGGTTACTTCATAACTTGGATGGGGTTCGAGACTTTAAGTTTTATCTTCAGGCCACAAAGGATTTCAGACAGACTTCGTCCTTATTTGTGGTATATTCTGGGAAGCATAGGGGGCAGAGGGCCTCTTCCACTTCTCTGTCTTTTTGGTTGAGGAGCATTATCCGTTTGGCCTATGAGGCAGCAGGACATAAGCCTCCTCAGAGGGATACGGCTTATTCAACTTGGGCTGTGGCCTCTTCTTGGGCCTTTAAGAACAAGGCCTCTGTGGAGCAGATTTGTAGGGCGGCTACTTTGTCCTCCTTTCATACTTTTGCAAAATTTTACACGTTTGATGTTTTTGCTTTGACGGAAGCTGTTTTTTGGAGAAAGGTTCTCCAGGCTGTGGTGCCCTCAGTATAAGGTCTGCCTCCTTTTACCCTCCGGTTTTGTTCATTCAGTGTCCTCTATAGCTTGGGTATTTGTCCCCACAAGTAATGAATGAAGCAGTGGACTCTCCTCCCATTAGGATGGAAAACATAAATTATAATTACATGATAATTTCATTTCCATCTGTGGGAGGAGAGTCCACTGCTCCTGCCCGTTTGCTCGGTGGGCAGACCTAAATTTAATATTATTCTTCTGGCACCATTTATTCCCTGATATTTCTCCTACTGTTCCTTGTTCCCTTGGCAGAATGACTGGGGGATGAGGGGAGTGGGGCAGGTATTTAAGCCTTTGGCTGGGGTGTCTTTGCCTCCTCCTGGTGGCCAGGGTCTTAATTCCCACAAGTAATGAATGAAGCAGTGGACTCTCCTCCCACAGATAGAAATTATATTATCAGGTAAGCATAATTTATGTTTTTCTCTTCTTAAATAATTTTTCAGTATGTTGTGTTTACTTATATTACACCCTTTTCACTGCTTTGATTATTAGTTCTTCATTGATGAATGTAGGCTATACAGTGAGCCATGATAATTCAGAAAATACTGATATTCCCATATTTTTCCTCAAATATCTAAACTGTATTCACCAAGCTTTCTACATTCTGGCCCATACTGGATTTTCTGTACATCCCTATTTTTATGCATGTTAAGCTCATGAGTTAATAACCGTGGGGCATAAATCTAATCTTAGGGTTAAATGATTGATATCATAGGATATATTGCTGCTCCTTCATATACATTATATGCCATATAGAAAGAAAAAATACGCACATAGAGCAAGTTTCAAATTATGACCATAGTGTTAAAATTACAACATTCTTGTAGTCCCATTTCCAGTTTCCATGATTATGATGGTTAATAGTTAATATTCCCTTTAAATTTGAATGGAAGAGGAGAATTAGGAGATTATGTCAAACGATACATTTGTAAATATTCTCTATAGGTGTTATGTATGTTCTTGTGTGTTTGTTTTTCACCTTTACAATTATTATTTTATAGCTCTAGTTAAACCAAAAATCGAGTCTTTTTTTAAAAAATTTTTATTTGTTACTAAATGAAAAAAAGCTCAGCTACAACACTGAGAGAAAATGTTGCCATAATTTTTTAAACCATTATAATTTATACATGACATGTGACAGTCTTGTCCATCACCAGTCATTCTGCATGCTAGAATAGACAAACGTTTTGCCATTCAATAGTTTTGTTGTTTCACCTTGGGTTATACTAGCGACTACAAATATTTTGCAATGCAAATGTTTTAAGAATACTTGCAATGGCCTGAAACTAAATCTAACTCTATCTTAGTATTGACGTCTTAAAAGTGGAAAAGAATGTGTGGCAGGAATTGAACACTAAAATTATGCTTGTAATTACGTAAAATTACTCTGGTAACATTTTCAGATAATTTACACACACTTTATTACATTTTTGACTTAGTAAAGCAAGTGCTTTTTTGTGTGTAAAAAGAACATTCAAGAAAATAATAGATGCTATCCACATGAATTTCATTAAAGCTTTATTTGATCCGTATAGCTGTATCCATTCAATATATAAGGTTACAAATTAATATGAAACACTTGCTAAATCCAGCAATTAAATAACAAAGTAAGCTACATTTAAAGTAATTCAGGAAACAAACATGCAAAATTGCTACTATATAAATACTAGTTGAATGAGACGTTTTAAAGCACCTCAAATTACATTTGACATTTATAGACCATTTTATTTCCTTCAGTGTATTATTACATTTGTAATTTTGCATCTTTCTGTGGAGCTGGTGATTTGTTAAAGGGATAGTCAAGTCAAAATTAAACTTTCATGAATCACATAGAGCATGTGTCAGGGTTTCACCCTGACTTCAATAGTTTATTTGCTGCTTTTTATCTTTTAGACTCACCTGTCTTTTATCCTTGCCTGTAGCAAAGTGTGTAATGGTGCTCACTACTCCCAGGCTCCCTCTTATGGCCAAACTGGAGAACATCATCAGAGGTTGCAGTCCCAGAATGATGATGTCATCATCACTCCCTATTTAACTGACTCAGTCCTGTTTGCCATTGCCCTTGCGTTGTCTCTGATCTCTTTGTGAGTTCCTGTGTTCCTGACTCTGTGTATTACCTAGTTTGTTTGATGTCCTTTCTGGTTCCTGATCCTTGGCTAGTTCCTGACTTAGCTGATCATTGTGTTCCTGACCCTGGCTCGTCTGACTACTCACTTTGGTTCCTGACCCTGCTCATCTGACTATCTTCTCTGGCTTTGACTCCTCTTGATAAAGCCTGAGGGCGAAACGCATTGAACTTGACATAATGTCACTTTGTTTCATTGTGACCACCCAGCTATGTACCCCATCTACCCTGAGGAGTTCTAAGATTGAACAGAGGGAGTTCATATCCAGAAGCAGTGCACTCTAAATAACCTGATACAGTCACTCTGTGTGACTGCCAAGTCATAATCCACCCTGAGGAGTCCTTTAACTATGTGGAAGGAGGGGGTGCGCACTGAATATTCTACCTGCTGAGCAATCTGGAAACTCATAGAGTTCATATTCCACTGGAAACAAAATTTCACTTAACTAGAAGATAAGTTGAAACCTTTTTGCTACTGTTTCTGTATTATTTTGCTACCAAGCAATTTCATATATGACCCTAGGTGACGTAAGAGGAGTCACGTGGGTCTGTTAAAGAAGTCGCTTCTGGGTTTTGGTAATATCTGCCAAAGTGGAGTATACCCGCAGTATTGCCGCATCTGAGGATACAATTCACAAATAGGAGACATTGAAAGGTAAACTGTGTCCCTGCTCATACTTAGTCGCCAACAGAGGAAAACTGCTGATTAACGAGTCTAAGGTACAGATTTATAATTTACACTCTCCTCAGCATGTTATTGCAATAACAAAGTGTTTGATTTTGACGGAGTGACATTGTTTCTCATCTCAAATCCTTGTGAGACTGAGTACTCTATTTTTTAATTTCAACTTTTATCGTCCGTAACCCTCGTGGTTTTACCCGTTTATTTCCTAAGGGAGACGTCCCTTAACTGTTAGTAATTACACACTTTATTTATGTTTTTATAACCTTCTATATGGGTATTAAATTATTTTATTAATCATTTATTTTGCACATCATTTAATTTGAGCATCGTTTGTTTTTGATTTTCATTAATTTGTTCTGCATCCCATTTGTATTTTATAGTTAACCATATACTTTATTTATATTTGATCCATGCTTTTAGTGCGGACTCTTCTTTTTTACATATACTTGTTTGTTTTTCTGGAGGGGAACTGCGGAGTACAGCAAGATCTTAGTATCCATTAGCGCTCCTACCTTCTCTACTCTATATTTGACTCCTGGCTTGTCATTTGGCTTTTGGACTCATCATTTTATTTTTGTTATTTTTTTAATAAAGGTGTGATTTAGTTAGCATTTTACATCTGTTTGGTTCCAGATATCCTGACAGCATGCAATTTAAGCAACTTTCTAATTTACTCGTTTTATAAATTTTTCTTTGTTCACTTGCTATCTTTATTTGAAAAAAATGGAATGTAAGCTTAGGAGCCAGCCCAATTTTGGTTCAGCACCCTGGGTAGGGCTTGCTGATTGCTGGCTACATTTAGACACTAATCAGCAAGCGCTACCCATGTACTGAACCAAAAATGGGCTGGTTCCTAAGCTTACATTCTTGCTTTTTTGAAATAAAGATAGCAAGAGAACAAAGAAAAATTAATAGGAGTAACTTAGAAAGCTGCTTAAAATTGCATGCTCTATCTGAATCATGAAAGTTTAATTTTAACTAAACTGTCCCTTAAACTGTGACTTTGTCAAACCGCAAAGTATTCCATTGCATGTAGGTTATTTGTCTGCAGAGAAGTGCGCTCATGTAGGGGCAGGAACAAAGACCCAGCAGATTGGTTATCACTTTAGCAAACCGCAAATTCTGAGGCAGACATGCAGTCAGTGTATACATCTATGTTTTAAAGTAAACCTTAACAAATTCTATAAAAACTTATAAATCAGCTTACTATCTTAGGTAAAGCTATATTATAAGGACATTAAGCATTTTAAGATTGTAATATAAAATGTTTAAAGAGACATTAAACTGCTAGCCATGAGTATAATAACATACCTCCTACTGCCCTGTATACTGTGGGATTGTCACGGATTGGGAGGTCTAGCCCACTGCCCCTCCCCCACAGTCACAGTTTTAAGCGACGTGTGTGCCATGGCGAAGACCCACCAAGACATCCCTATGTCGTGCCCTGACACATCCACTGTCCTTCTATGACCCCACAACATGCCAGTTGGCCCCTTTTACCTCCTCCATGCAGATCTTTTATCACAATTTTTTAATTTTTACAACGTTATTGTAATTTTTTGTTGTTAGATTTTTTTCTTAGATGATTTATGTGTATAAATAGATGGTTAATATAAAAGCCTTGAGAATAGACAGCATTTTTTATTAGAAAGTTTTTTTAATCTAAATACTTAACATTATAGCCTTTTTAAATAAAGACATAATTAAATTATTACTTTCAAAATCCTATTCTCCTGTTTTTGTTATAGTAGCAAATTGCTGAGTACTGCCGCAATTATTGTGTGTATTTGTTTCACTTAAATTCAATTAGGTACTTGGGGATATTACTTTGTGCAGTTAAGCTAAACTATGACAGTTTTATAAACTTTTTTTGTAAACATGGTAAGTTCTAAAGATCCGCAGTTTTATTTGAAATATTTGGATTCAAATTACAGCTCCGTTGATAATTCAGTTTTTTATTTTACCAACGCGTTTCAACAACTTAAATTTGCCTTCCTCGAGCATGACCATCACAGAAAAGTAGCTCCTTTCTGTGATTGTTATGCTCTTGAGGAAGGTGATGTAAATCATTGAAATGCGTTGGGAGAAGAAAAAAAAAATTATCGTACAATTTTACAAAAGAGCTCTAATTTGAATTCAAATATTTCAAATAAATCTACTGATTTTTGGAACTTATTCCCGTGTTGCTGAGACGTTCCATATTTTGTGGGAAGTCCATGGTGTTACCCAGAGATATTCCATTGAATTGAGGATCCCCCTTAAAGACCAGCACCTCTTTCTATCAAATTCTACTATACAGGGGTCCTGAGAGAGACTGTGAGACGGCAGTGATGCTTCTACAGGGGAATATATATTAAAAAAAAATCCATATTGTACTCTGTCATTAAATCCACAGAGTTTGTATCATATTATAGGTGTATAATAACTCCATTATTACTCTCCATGCTATTGTTTTCTCCTGTGCTTACACCTCTCTTCAAAGCCGTTATCTTAATTTAACGCCTTATAAATGCTGGTTGGTGAAAATTGCCATCTTCATGCTGGGTGCTTATCTTGTAATAGAAGTAGTGCACAGTCTCTGATCAGTGTCATTGCAGCTTTGCGACAACTGTATTGTGCAATTTGTGTGCACAATACAGAGCGTGAGCTTTACATTTTTGCAGTCTGCATTATTCTTTGAGGGCTTTTTAAATATCTATTTTATGTGAACTTTCAAATATAAAAAAGCAGCAGAAATATAAAGCTCTGCTCTGCATTGTGCATGATACACCTGTCAGAAAGTCAGCAACTTCAGTTATCTGTGAATTTGCTTTTGGTGCAAGAATACCTAAGCTCCAAGATGTTAGTGTCCTGTATGAAGATATAGAATTTCAACAACTGGCATCTGTATGGGATTAAATCAGGAATATAGCTTTGAAGAAAATTGCAGGCACACGGTGACATACAATAGCTGGGTCAGTAGTAATTGTTTGTGTCCAGTAGCTTAATATCCCTTTAAATTAGGTTTAGTAAATAAAAAAGTTTGCAAAATAATTTCATAATTTTTTTTTGTGCCCTTTTTCTTTAACTTCATTTTGAAAGTTGTATTAATGTAAATGGAAGGGCAGACTTCATACTTTACACTGCATTTATAGCTGTCCTTAAAATCGACTTCAAGAGAGAAGGAAACTTAGGTTATAATATGGTGGTGCCCATTGCTTTACAGGCACTAAAATAAAACTTTAAACTTGTTTCTTCAATATTTAAAAAAAGTAAATAGTGAAAAAGGGGTAGTGTACAAGCGCTAAGGTAATCCCCAAGCTGTATCCAAACAGAGATCCTAACCAACCTCCAAAAAATATGCACAAGTAGTAAGAAGTGAATACAGCGCCAACAAGAGGCCAAGGGATAAATATACTCACAGAGAGATAAAAGAAGATTATTTAATGAACCATGTTAAAAAGCATCAGTAATAAAAGACTATATATAAAAAAATCTAAAAAGCACATATAAATAAAATTACAAATACAGGAATATCTTACAGAAGCGGCTCAAAGGGCCAAAGCTGATAATTACAATAAAAACAGAGGTAATAATAGGTGATCAGTGTGAGTGGTACACCAGAATAAGAGTGTATACTAATAAAACAGAATTAGCCTAAGTACAACTATAACAAGTGCATCAAGCAAAAAACTAATAAACAATAGTACAAACAATAGTGTTCAAAAATAGTGTTTCAAAAATAGTGTTCCAAAAAATAGAAAATGCACTGCAGTGCAAAAAAAGGGGGTAGCAAAATAATTGTATAGATACGATCAAATAGTGAGTAAATACACAATATGCAATAACATAAAAAATATAATCCAAAAAAGTGTTCAAAAAGTTGATCAACAAATGTTAGTGAAGAACAAAAATAAGTCAATCAAAACTAAAAAGTGGAAAAAATGGGTGATGAAAAGCAAGGTGAAAGTGAGGAAATTGATTCCTTCCAATGTTAGTTACTTTAACAGATCCAAATTCATGAGTGTGGTAGCTGAAGTAGCTGATTGGATCCTAGCACCTGTCAGCTGCTCCTATGGTATCCTAAAAAATGTCCCTGTAAAAAAAGAAATTCACAACATAGTGTATCCAATAAGAGAATGAAGTAAAGATTAAAGTAATTCTTACCAATATGTCAACGCGTTTCTGCCCTCAAAAAAGGGCCTTTGTCAAGAATAAAAATATATTGCATCATTGTATGTACCATCTATTGATTTAAATTCTTAAACTTTGCCATAGAATGTTCAAACAAAAATGAGAATGAGGAGCTGGAGTGCACAGAATCATGAGTTGTTTCTTTAGATATTTTGCATTGCTGCACTTATTGTAAAATATAGTACTAGACCTAAAGTCTGTGTACAGAGGCCAAAATCCATATCCACTTGGATCCCCACTGCCTCCCTCCTTCCCCTTCCCTGCCGCTCTCAACTTTTTTTTTCTCTAGTGCAGTAGTCCCCCCCCTTTCTGCTGTCTGATCCTCACTGACTGATCCTTCCTTGTGGCCAGGTATTTGTGTCTCACTCTGAAGTCTCTACTGCGCATGACTGCATCGGACAAACATACCTTTTATAATATAGGATGTATGTATTAACCCTTTCCAGACCTATGTTGGAATATATCCGACAAAGGGTTTTACCTCTTGAGCTCCAATGTCGAATATATTCCGACATGTTCCCTCTAGGGTGCCGAAGTTCCCAGTGACAGGTGGAGCTAAATCAGTGGCTCCATTGAGAATACCCGCCAGGTAGGGTCGAGATGGGGGCAAGATCCGGGTCCTTTCCTGCCTGCTTGGTTCCTTCAATGAGGAGGTGGACTCTCCGCAAGGTGATGATCTGTCAACGTGCGCTCCTACGGAGCCTGCTGCGGTGGGACAGGTGCTGGCCTGGGGTGTACATGCAACTTGGGTTGTTCCGCTTGCCACTCGGCTTCCTGCAGCGGTCCCTGTGCCTGTGGGCGTCCATATATTTACCAATGAACGGTGCACAGCACCACAGCTAAGCTAAGCTAAATGTGGTGCTTTGCACTGATCACTGGTACGAGGCACCCACATGGAACTGCTGCAGGAAGCTGGGAGTCAAGTGAAACAACCCAAGTTGCATGTACACTTGATCTAAGAGGGCTAGGGCGGCCAGGGTCAGGCAAATGGTATTAAAAAACAAAACCTGCTGGCGCACTTATAAAAAAAAAATATATATAGGACCAGAAAGGGTTAAAATACCGGCCCTTTATTAAGAAATCTTTGAGCTATATATAAATGGCAATCTCTTTTGTGGGTTTTTCTTACATTTATAAATACAGATCAGTTTCCTTTGTTAAATATGTGATCCTGATGAAGTTGTTGGGTTGTGATACTGCAGTTTTCATTCCATCTAATACAACATATGTTGTTCATGACTTTTTTAGTATACAGCTAACATTCTATGTGCAGTTAAGATTTTCCTGTTTGCTCTTAGTATGATAGTTGTTGATCTGCGTGTAATTAAAATAAATACAATGCACTTGACTTTTTCTGTCTTCTTGTCTCTCCCGGTTGTAGATTCTGATCGTCTGCAGCACAGGCCTGGCAGGGATTTTGCTGCTTAACTACCAGAGAGACTACACTGTGTGGGTACTTCCACTCATAATTGTCTGCTTGTTCGCTTTTCTGGTTGCTCACTGCTTCCTTTCAATCTATGAAATGGTGGTAGATGTCCTCTTCTTGTGTTTTGCTATCGACACAAAATATAACGATGGGAGTCCTGGGAAGGAGTTCTACATGGACAAAGTTCTCATGGTAAGTACACTTTTTTTTCTAAAATATGATCTCTGTAGATTGAGGAAGCCTAGGTTTTTTTATTATTATTATCTTAAGGTCTCTGGGCTTCGGAGATTCTGTAAGAAATGTCACTAGTATTATGAAGCCCCTGTGGAATTCTCGGTGTTCCCTGCATTTGTGTATGTGAAGGCGATGCATACATTACAATAGGGCACATCAAATATTGCAATCTAAAAATCATATAAAATAAATAAATATTATAATAAAACATGCAGTTAAAAAATCTTATTCGTAAACAAAAAAAAATTGTAACAAAATTAGTACTGCAAAAATGATCATTTATGCAAAAAGTATTGGAATTACGCAGGAAAAAAACTGTTTAATGCACACACAGTAGAAATTGTAATACAAATACACAACACATACCTAAAAATAGTACTTTTTGTAAAAGCAGAACTAGGGCATTCCAAGGGCGTAACTGAAAGTTCTCTGCAAGGTCTGGTTTATTTTCTAAACATTCCCCCCACATTTCTGTCAAATTGAGATATGGGGAGATTGTGTAAACATACACAAAACACAAAAAATAACTGAGTGATAAACACTAAGGAAGTGTTTACTAAAGTAGCGCTCTACAACACTATTTCACCACACCTATGTATGTTAGAAGTTTTAATATTGTGTAATATCAATCTCGGAAAGATGGCAGTTTAAAACTTAGCTTTTAATACGTTTAATCAAATAAAATTATACAAATTAAAAACACAATGTAGTGTGTTCCATTAATATTGTGCTCTAATAATTATTTTCTAGTCATAGCTGAATAATTCTGGTATATGAGGAATCAACCGTAGTTATTTGGTCATTTATGGGTTAATAAATACCATTATGTTTACCAACACTGGTTAGACAAAATTATTGTGCCTTCTCAACATGCAACATAAAGTATTATAGACAGCGACAGAGCACAAAAATAAAAATATCTTGTATCAGTTAAGAATGGCAGCGAGTCGCAACCATGTGAACTCGCTTTTATTATGGCTGCACACTGTTTGTGGTATTGATGCTTGAGTAAAAAGTCTAACACAAGCTGTGGTGAAATAGTGCTGTAGAGTGCTACTTTAGTACACACTTCTTTAGTGTTTATCATTCAGGTGTTTTTTTGCTTATTTTATTCTCAGTGTACAGCACCTCCTTTCTTTAACCCCTTAATGACCACAGCACTTTTCCATTTTCTGTCCGTTTGGGACCAAGGCTATTTTTACATTTCTGCTGTGTTTGTGTTTAGCTGTAATTTTCCCCTTACTCATTTACTGTACCCACACATATTATATACTGTTTTTCTCGCCATTAAATGGACTTTCAAAATATACCATTATTTTCATCATATCTTATAATTTACTATTAAAAAAATTATAAAATATGAGGAAAGAATGGAAAAAAACACACTTTTTCTAACTTTGACCCCCAAAATCTGTTACACATCTACAACCACCAAAAAAAACATATGCTAAATAGTTTCTAAATTTTGTCCTGAGTTTAGAAATACCCAATGTTTACATGTTCTTTGCTTTTTTTGCAAGTTATAGGGCCATAAATACAAGTAGCACTTTGCTATTTCCAAACCACTTTTTTTCAAAATTAGCGATAGTTACATTGGAACCCTGATATCTGTCAGGAATACCTGAATATCCATTGACATGTATATTTTTTTTTTTAGAAGACATCCCAAAGTATTGATCTAGGCCCATTTTGGTATATTTCATGCCACCATTTCACCGCCAAATGCGATCAAATAAAAAAAAAATGTTCCCTTTTTCACAATTTTTTTCACAAACTTTAGGTTTCTCACTGAAATTATTTACAAACAACGTATGCAATTATAGCATAAATGGTTGTAAATGCTTCTCTGGGATCCCCTTTGTTCATAAATAGCAGACATATATGGCTTTGGTTTTGCTTTTTACTAATTAGAAGGCTGCTAAATGCGACTGCGCACCACACGTGTATTATGCCCAGCAGTGAAGGGGTTAATTAGGGAGCATGTAGGGAGCTTCTAGGGTTAATTTTAGCTTCAGTATAGTGTAGTAGACAACCCCAAGTATTGATCTAGGCCCATTTTGGTATATTTCATGCCACCATTTCACCGCCAAATGCAATCAAATTAAAAAAAAAACGCAAAATTTTTCACAATTTTAGGTTTCTCACTGAAATTATTTACAAACAGCTTGTGCAATTATGGCACAAATGGTTGTAAATGCTTCTCTGGGATCCCCTTTGTTCAGAAATAGCAGACATATATGACTTTGGCGTTGCTTTTTGGTAATTAGAAGGCCGCTAAGTGCTGCTGCGCATCACACATGTATTATGGCTAGCAGTGAAGGGGTTAATTAGGTAGTTTGTAGGGAGCTTGCAGGGTTAATTTTAGCTTTAGTGTAGAGATCAGCCTCCCAACTGACACATCAGACCCCCTGATCCCTCCCAAACAGCTCCCTTCCATCCCCCACACCACAATTGTCCCCGCCATCTTAAGTACTGGCAGAAAGTCTACTTTGTAGGATCACCCCTTAGCCCCCAACCTCCCTGATTTCCCCCCCCAAAAAAAACAGCTCTCTAACCCTCCCCCTCTGCCTTATTGGGGGCCATCTTGGGTACTGGCAGCTGTCTGCCAGTACCCAGTTTGCAAGAGAAATGGTTTTTTTTTTATTGTTATGTTCTTTTTCTGTAGTGTAGCTTTCCCCCCCCCCCCCCACAGACCAATCCCCCACCCCCAGACTAATGTATTTTTATATAAATATTTACTACTTTTTAAAACTTTGAATACATAATTTTTCTGTAGTGTAGCGGTTCCCACCCGCTCCCTCCCCGTGCACGCGCCCGCCCTCCCGTGCACTTGCGCGCGTCCATGCACGCCTTCGATCACCACCGCCCACGATCCCGCCCCCCTCCACATCATTAGGGCCATCGATGGCCACCTCCCGAACCGGCTCCCACCCACCAACGGATTTAGCCAGTGATGTCCG
This sequence comes from Bombina bombina, assembly GCF_027579735.1. Taxonomy (NCBI): domain Eukaryota; kingdom Metazoa; phylum Chordata; class Amphibia; order Anura; family Bombinatoridae; genus Bombina; species Bombina bombina. Next base: position 667,892,745 of record NC_069500.1, on the reverse strand, counting down.
GTGCAGAGTGGCTCTCTCTGCACCGGATTGCTAAAAAAGGTTATTGCAGGATGCCTCGATATCGAGGCATCACTGCAATAACCGGAAAGCAACTGGAAGCGAGCAGGATCGCTTCCAGCTGCTTTCCAGACCAAGGACGTACGCCACACGTCCTCGGTCATTAACTGTATTTTTTTTTAGGACGTTTGGCGTACGTCCTTGGTCGTTAAGGGGTTAAATTTATTGTTGATCAATACCTATTATACTACCAAATTATCTTACAATAGTATTTATTAGGAAACAACGCCAGTAGTGCCATTGTTTTTTCTTTCTTTTGTCACATACACAAAACACTTATTACTCTAATAGAAAAGACATGAATACAAACATAGAGGTGATTGTACGATACTATAGGGTAAAAACAGTGTAATCTGGTTTGTTTTGACTGCACTATGTATTTATTAATGTGCCCTCTGTGCTAGCTTCTATGTTTTTTGTGCCTTGGTTATTTATAAATTAACAGAAACAACCAAGGACAAACTATGTGTTGTTACAGAGGGTGTATTAGAAACCAGAGTCAAAACCCTTAATGAATTGTATTGAATAAAACACTACAGCCCAATAATGTGGAGTCTAATCACACCGAATGCGGTTTTTAACCAGGCTCTGAAGGATGCATCTCACCGTCTGGCGTCAGCGCTTAGGCTCTTTATGTTTAATCCATACATAACAATAATACATTCAAAATGTAAAAGAGTTTATGGTTTTACAACTCATTCTTTTTACAGAGAGTTTATCAAATTATTGCCTATTGTTTTCTGTAACTAATGAATTCTTTGACATGTAGAGTAAAACATAATTCACAATTTCCAGTATCTACAGTATCTACGGAAATACAGCAAATTGTAAGGTACAGAATTTGGACCTAGAATAATATAACCACAGGAGAAAAAGTAAAAATGATTTTTGTTTATTAAAAACAATGGCTATGTAAAGATAAGTGTATTGCACAACATACTATAGTTTATAGTACAGGATAGACTCACAGGGTGAGAACAAAAATGCTAAAAATTCTCTCGTAATTTCTTGAAGTTTATTTCTGAAATTCCCGATAGTGAAGGGGTTAAGGAGTTAAACCCATTTTTTTTCTTTCATGATTCAGACAGAGCAAACAATTTAAAAACAAAAAAGTTTGCAATTTGCTTCTGTTATCAACTGTATTTAGTTATCTTGAAATCCTTGGTTGAAAAGCATGTAGGTAGGCTCAGGAGCACTCACGTCTGAAGCACTATTTGACTGTAGTTTTAAAAAATTGCTTTTAACAATGTTATACATTTTCAAGACCAATAGAGGGCAGCACTGTTTGACCTCGCATCAACTTTGACTCTCATGGGTTTTATTCCAGGAATTTGTGGAGAACAGCAGAAAAGCCATGAAGGAGTCATCCCATGGGGGCGGAGCCGAGGGCAGGGAGCTAAAACCGATGGTAGGTGCCGGCAAGGAGATGCTCATCCTGCAAGAGTTTCACTTTTACTACCTGCCCCTTTCTGTCTTCACTGACTGGGCTTCCTCTGGTGACTTGTTTGTTATCTGCATCACGCAGGATGTGCTCCTGTTCTTGCTTGTGTGCTTGCCCATCAGCTGGCTGGCAGAGTTCTTCCTACAGCTCAAACCATCTTCTGTAAAAGTAAGCTGAAAGGAATCGGATTATAGCTTCATTTGGAACAAAAAAATAAATACAAAATTGTCCAGTTTTATGCTTGACCTACTCGGTGACAGTCACCTGGAATGTGAGTTTCCATTATGCTAAAAGCAAGCACATTCACATGATAAATGTAACCAGTCGAGATACATAAACTGTTTTCTTTACAGTATTGGCTCTACTGCCCTTTTGTTGTCCCTTAAAAACTGTTCCCTTATTTTTTTAAAGGGACATTAAATACTTCCAAGACTAAAAACAAAATATGTGCAGTAAAAAACTTTGCAATATACTTTCATAAATTAATTTTGTCTCATTGTCCTGTAATTTAACTTTGAAAAAATGTTAAAACTTAGTTCCCTCATCTAATCTCTTCTGCTGACAATTCGAGGACAGATAAGAGTGTGCAAACAGCTGTGTGGAATATAGCAATGTTTAATGGACTATAAAATAATACATTTACTTTTTTTTAAAAAACACTGTTAAAGGGATTTAGTGGATTGGCAGCTGAGGGATCTTAGTAAATGCTACTGCAGTAGTTAAATAAATACACCAACATGTGTTTGGAAAGGTAAGGGATTAAATATACAACAAAAGGCAGCAGAGAGAATGCTATAAATAAAGTTTTTACAAGAACCAGCATGCTTTGCTGTAGCACAACAAAAGCCTTATATTTTTTATAAACAATATTTATCATGCGTTTTTGTTCCCGTTTTGTTAATAGATACATTTCTTACCTTTTTTATCCTTAACACGTCACCCTTAATAACATTGACAGTTTTATATTTTCTATATTAAATTAAAAATAAATGTTTTATATCCTTTAGAAAAAAAATCTGTTCAGTCAGTAAAACAAAACCAATTGCTTATTTTTCTCACTAAAATATAAATATGCTACTTCAAAAGCTTGATAGAAAATGCTGGTGTCCTCTCCATTTCACATAAAACACGGAATATCTTAAAGGCACGGGGAAGTCTAGAATAAACTTTCATGATTCAGAGTATATCATTTAAAAAAATAAACTTGCCATTTCTGTTATCAAATGTACTTCTGTCTCTTTATATTTTTTTGTTCAAGCTTAAAGGCACAGTAAAGTCAAAATTAAACTTAAATTGATTGAAAAGCATGACATTTTAAACAACTTTCTGATTTATTTGTATTGTTTTTGTTTAGTTGGTATCCTTTGTTAAAGAGTAATCCTAGGTGAGCTCAGTAGATTGCACGTGTCTTAAACCTTCTAGCAACAGTGTTTGCAGCATTGTTTATAGCAATGTTATACATAGTTACAAACACTGCTGCCATAGTCTGCTATAAATATGTGAACACTCCTAAGCTACCTAGGTTTAGACTTCAACAAAGGATCATAAGAGAACAATGCTAATTTGATAATAGAAGTAATTTGGAAAGTTGTTTATAAAGTTTTATTTTGACTTTACTGTCTATTTAACTCTTTTTCCATGTGAGCATACTGAGGCAGGCTCGGGAGTGTGTGCATGACTTAATGGGACATTAAACACTAAATATAAATAATCACAATATTGAGGTTATCCCCTGACTTACTCTAGTCATGAATGCTGACATGTTGACTTCTGGCTTTCACTGCTTTTTAGTACTAATGTGTTTGCACATGTGCAGCAATTCTCCTTTAGATACCTGCAGTGTAACATAGGTTCCAAAATGGCGGCATCCATAATTAGAGATTAAAGGGAGGCGCATCAAGTGTGTTCCATTAAGCACCATGCAGCATTAACGTTTGTAACAGTGTTATTCATATAGTTCTTAAAACATATACACGCTCCTGGGCATACCTCAGTATGCTCTCATGGGGAGAAGCTACGTTTCAGCAAAAGATACCAAGAGAAAGGTACATTTGATAACCAAAGTAAATTGAAAAGTTTTTAAAAATTGTATGCTCTACATGAATAATGAAAGGTTAACTTTCATCTCCCCTTTAATAAATAAAAAGATCAATATATCCTTTCAGCTTTCTACTAACCAGTTTTTCATCTGTTTCAAAATGGCGATATGGTATTTGTGCGTGTGTATTTGTACAAGCTTTATCTTTCATTATGTCATTTATAATGCAACCTTTTCAAAAATGATGCAAGTATTTTCCATATATGTGATTCAGAGTTGGTTTAAATGCTGCATTTTCCTTCCTCTGTAAATTATATTGCGTCTGGATATTAGAAAGAAAAAGGTTATTTAAAGCAGTGATTTGTGATTTTCATAAAGCTGCCACTTTCTTAATCTGCTATTTTGTTTACAAATCAATGGGTTCATATACTGTTTTGTGCTTTTTTCCCCCTTGCACGTAAGGTATGAAATCACTATTTTGTGTGCATTATTGGTAGCCAAAGGGTAAAATACCTTTTTTATGACTGGAAAAGGTTAAATTACAGTTACACCAACCTGGAAAATTGGAAGTTAATCAGTTGCAGAAGCTTTGAGATATTTTATGTTAAAAAAATGTGTGTGTGTGTGTGTGTATATGTATATATATATGTATATATATGTGTGTATGTATGTATATATATATATATATATATATATATATATATATATATATATATAATATTCTACCTAATTCTAGTGCTTTATAATGCTAGTTTAATTAAATAAATAATTTCAATATCCCTAAGAGAACTGCAGGGATACATTTCAAATGATTCATTCATTCATACACTATATGGCCAAAGGTATGTGGACACAGCTACTAATTATTTAGTTTGTGTGATTCAGCCACACCCATTGCTAACAGGTACATAAAACCTAGTGCATAGACATGAAATAGCCATCTACAAACATTGTCATACTGAAGAGCACAGTGTCTTTAACCCTGGCAGTGTCATAGGATGCTACCTTTGTCATAAGTCTGTTTGTAAAATTCTGCTCTACTAGATCTGCCCTGGTCAACCAACAGAAGCCCAGCCATGAAGTGGTATGCCACCCAAACTCACAGAGTGGGGCTGCTGAGTGCTGTTTCAAGTAGCGCATAAACATTGTCTATTTTGTTGAACATACTTCACTACACTGCAGACATTCAAACTGCCTCTGGAAGCAACTTTATCACAAGAACTGTGTGTCAGAAGCGTCACAAAATGGGTTTCCATGGCTGAGAACTGTACACATGCCTTACAATCAACATGCACACATGAAAGCGCCATTCAGAGTGTTGTAAAGCATGCCACCACTGGACTCTGGAGCATTGGAAACATGTTCTCTGGAGTGATGAACCATGCATCACTGTCTGGCACTTTAATGGAGCAATCTGGGTGTGGGGGATGCCTGGAGAACGCTGCCTACCAGAATGCATAGTGCCGGCTGTACAGTTTACTGGAGGATGTATAATGGTCTGGGGCTGTTTTTTTCAGGGTTTGGAATAGGCCTTTAGTTCCACACAAGGGTTATCTTACAGCTACTGGATACAAAGACATTTTAGACAAATTGAGTGCTTCCAACTTTGTGGCTTCAGTTTGGGGAAGGCCCTTGCCTGTTCAGCATGACCGTACCCTGGTGCACAGAGGTCGTTGAAGACATGGTTTGACAAGATTGGTGTGGAGGTGCTTAAGTGGCCTACACAGAGCCCTGTCCTCAACCCCCTTGAATACCTTTGAGGTGAATTGGAATGCTAATTGTGAGCTAGACCTTATCTTCCAACATCCGTGCCTGATTTCACACGTTATTTTGGCTGAATGGGTACAAATTCTCACAGAAACTCTCCAAAATCTTGTGGAAAGCGTTCCCAGAAGAGTTGTGGTTGCAAAGGGAGGTCAACTCCACATTCGTACCCATGATTATGGTATGGGATGTCAAACAAGATCATATAGGTGTTATGCCCAGGTGTCCATATACTTTTGGCCATATAGTATGTTTTAAATGTAACTTATGCTGTTCTTGTATCCTCCAGACTGCCCCATCATTGTCACATTTATATATTTATATATTTATTTTACGCTGGCAAGGTAGTCAGAGGTAGTAGTGCCCAAGCCATTATTGGCATTGGCAGCGCACTATGGAGTTCTGATTGCCTCAGAGGAGAGAGATATTGCACATGCTCTCAGCTGAGACAACAAGAAATCAGAAGTGTGCCACCAATGACTGTACTGGCTGTTTCACCCACATCCATTAAAAAAAAACTGCACTGCATATAGAGAATGAAAATTTAAACAACATTACAATTTACTTCTATTATTTATTTTGCTTCATTTTTTAGATATCCTTAGTTGAAGAAAAAGCAATGCACATGGGTGAGCCAATCACACAAGGCTTCTATGTGCAGCAACCAATCAGCAGCTACTGAGCATATCTAGCTATGCTTTTCAGCAAAGAATATCAAGAGAATAATACAAATTAGATAATAGAAGTAAATTAGAAAGATGTTTAAAATTGCATTTTCTTTCTAAATCATGAAAGAAAAAATGTGGGTTTCATGTCCCTTTAACTAATGCATTTAATGGGATATTGCTAAAAAAAAAAAAATCCTGCAACTGAAAGAGCATAAACTTGTTAAGAATATATTTTTGCATGAACAAATGTTAAGTAAAATCTTACTTTATGTTGAAATGTGTAGTAATAGGCAGGGATAACTTTCACAGAAAAAAAAATTTCTTCCGCACAGGAATATCCATTTTATTAAAAAAACTATGTGCTATAAGCCATATTTAAATGTAGATGAGACAGTGACAATTGTTGAGTACAATGTATTTTTACATTTTATCTTGTGCAAGATCAAGTTTCATTTATTTGTTGGTGTTCATTGTGAGCAATACTTTTGTAAATATATCATTTTATAGCTGCATTTCTGATTTTACCTTAAATATCTTTAGCAAATTTGAAAAGCAATCTGTTATTCACTTTATGCATTGAAAGGCAGTATTTTCACTGCTCACTGTCAGAATTATGATGAACTGTTTCCTTGTCTCATTTATTAACATGTCCGTCAAATGTACTAATACTGTTTATACCTGGTGCTTTATTTTTGTTTCTATAACTAACACTCTAACCTTGGTTGTTGATACAGAGCCATTTGTCTTAGATTAACGTGTTCTGTATTATGAATGTTTTGTGCTAAACTATATCTAAGATCATACTGTATGGCTTTTTATTTTTTAGGCTTCGGGAACAAGTTCAGCTTGAATCTAGCCCAGCAATATTGGATCTCATTGACATTCCAAAACAAACACAAGCAGCCAAAATCAATGCAGGGTTCATAACTTCCGGTTTATAATTATATATTCTTTTCACTTTGTTTTATTTGAGTTTCTGCCAGCATCATTACTATTATATCTTATACATTTCTTTGTGTCAGAGGTCTAGCTCTAGAAAAAGGTCTCCAATGATTTATCCGATACAAATTTCTCATAACTGAATGTGGACATTGTTTTTCTTTTTTCCCGCTTTTTTTCAAAGGTTTGATGCTTTAATATGAGGCAATTTTTTACACCCCAGCGAAGCCTCTGTGCTCTGTTAAATGTATCCGTTGTATATTACAAGAGAGTGCAGGTACTTCTGTTCTTTTTGGTATAAATGTACGGTAACTTCACAATTTGACCTAATGAGGGAATATATCTAACTGTTTTGTTTCTTCTGTTATGTGTGATCAGTCCACGGGTCATCATTACTTCTGGGATATAACTCCTCCCCAACAGGAAATGCAAGAGGATTCACCCAGCAGAGCTGCATATAGCTCCTCCCCTCTACGTCAGTCCCAGTCATTCTCTTGCACCCAACGACTAGATAGGATGTGTGAGAGGACTATGGTGATTATACTTAGTTTTTATGACTTCAATCAAAAGTTTGTTATTTTAAAATAGCACCGGAGCGTGTTATTACTTCTCTGGCAGAGTTTGAGGAAGAATCTGACAGAGATTTTTTACTATGATTTTAACCGGAGTCGTTAAGATCATATTGCTGTTCTCGACCATCTGAGGGAGGTAAAGGCTTCAGATCAGGGGACAGCGGGCAGATGAATCTGCATTGAGGTATGTGGCAGTTTTTATTTTCTGAATGGAATTGATGAGAAAAGCCTGCCATACCGTTAAAATGACATGTATGTATACACTTCAGTATTCTGGGGATGGTATTTCACCGGAACTACTGTGTTAAAGGTCACTAATCCTTTTAATAACTATTCTCATGTTAAACGTTTTTGCTGGAATGTAGAATCGTTTACATTGCTGAGGTACTGTGTGAATAAATGTTTGGGCATTATTTTCCACTTGGCAGTTTTTTGCTTTAATTGTGACAGTTTCGTTTCTCTTCACTGCTGTGTGGGAGAGGGAGGGGCCGTTTTTGGCGCTCTTTGCTACGCATCAAAAAATTCCAGTCAGCTACTTTTATATTTCCTGCATGATCCGGTTCATCTCTGACAGATCTCAGGGGTCTTCAAACTTCTTTGAAGGGAGGTAAATTCTCTCAGCAGAGCTGTGAGAATTCTTATAGTGACTGTGTATAAAAAACGTTGTTTTGTTTTCTTATGTACAAATTTAATTAGTGTTGTTTTTTACTAATGGGAACAAACCTTTGCTAAAAGTTGTGTTGTTTTAAAATTTGATGCAATAACTGTTTTTCAGTTCATTATTTCAACTGTCATTTAATCGTTAGTACCTCTTTGAGGCACAGTGCCTTTTTTTGCTAAAAAAGATTATAACCAAGTTGTAAGTTTTTTTGCTAGTGTGTTAAACATGTCTGACTCAGAGGAAGATATCTGTGTCATTTGTTCCAATGCCAAGGTGGAGCCCAATAGAAATTTATGTACTAACTGTATTGATGCTACTTTAAATAAAAGTCAATCTGTACAATGTGAACAAATTTCACCAAACAGCGAGGGGAGAGTTATGCCGACTAACTCGCCTCACGCGACAGTACCTGCATCTCCCGCCCGGGAGGTGCGTGATATTTTGGCGCCTAGTACATCTGGGCGGCCATTACAGATAACATTACAAGATATGGCTACTGTTATGACTGAAGTTTTGTCTAAATTACCTGAACTAAGAGGCAAGCGTGATCACTCTGGGGTGAGAACAGAGTGCGCTGACAATGCTAGGGCCATGTCTGATACTGCGTCACAGCTCGCAGAGCATGAGGACGGAGAGCTTCATTCTGTGGGTGACGGTTCTGATCCAAACAGATTGGACTCAGATATTTCAAATTTTAAATTTAAATTGGAGAACCTCCGTGTACTACTAGGGGAGGTCTTAGCAGCTCTCAACGATTGTAACACTGTTGCAATACCAGAGAAACTGTGTAGGTTGGATAAATACTTTGCGGTACCGGCGAGTACTGACGTTTTTCCTATACCTAAGAGACTAACTGAAATTGTTACTAAGGAGTGGGATAGACCCGGTGTGCCGTTCTCACCCCCTCCAATATTTAGAAAGATGTTTCCAATAGACGCCACCACTCGGGACTTATGGCAAACGGTCCCCAAGGTGGAGGGAGCAGTTTCTACTTTAGCTAAGCGTACCACTATCCCGGTGGAGGATAGCTGTGCTTTCTCAGATCCAATGGATAAAAAATTAGAGGGTTACCTTAAGAAAATGTTTGTTCAACAAGGTTTTATATTACAACCCCTTGCATGTATCGCGCCGATTACGGCTGCGGCAGCATTTTGGATTGAGTCGCTTGAAGAGAACCTTAGTTCCTCTACGCTAGACGACATTACGGACAGGCTTAGAGTCCTTAAACTAGCTAATTCTTTCATTTCGGAGGCCGTAGTACATTTAACCAAACTTACGGCTAAGAACTCAGGATTCGCCATACAGGCACGCAGGGCACTGTGGCTAAAATCCTGGTCAGCTGATGTTACTTCTAAGTCCAAATTACTTAATATACCTTTCAAGGGGCAGTCCTTATTCGGGCCCGGTTTGAAAGAAATTATCGCTGACATTACGGGAGGTAAGGGCCACGCCCTACCTCAAGACAAGGCCAAAGCTAAGGCTAGACAGTCTAATTTTCGTCCCTTTCGGAATTTCAAAACAGGAGCAGCATCAACCTCCACTGCACCAAAACAGGAAGGAGCTGTTGCTCGTTACAGGCAAGGCTGGAAGCCTAACCAGTCCTGGAACAAAAGCAAGCAGGCCAGGAAACCTGCTGCTGCCCCAAAGACAGCATGAACCGAGAGCCCCCGATCCGGGACCGGATCTAGTAGGGGGCAGACTCTCTCTCTTCGCCCAGGCCTGGGCAAGAGATGTTCAGGATCCCTGGGCACTAGAGATCATATCTCAGGGATACCTTCTAGACTTCAAATTATCTCCCCCAAGAGGGAGATTTCATCTGTCAAGGTTGTCAACAAACCAGATAAAGAAAGAAGCGTTTCTACGCTGCGTACAAGATCTGTTAACAATGGGAGTGATCCATCCGGTTCCGTGGTCGGAACAAGGACAAGGGTTCTACTCAAACCTGTTTGTGGTTCCCAAAAAAGAGGGAACTTTCAGGCCAATCTTAGATTTAAAGACTCTAAACAAATTCCTAAGAGTTCCATCGTTCAAAATGGAAACTATTCGGACAATCTTACCCATGATCCAAGAGGGTCAGTACATGACCACAGTGGATTTAAAGGATGCTTACCTTCACATACCGATCCACAAAGATCATCACCGGTATCTAAGGTTTGCCTTCTTAGACAGGCACTACCAGTTTGTAGCTCTTCCATTCGGATTGGCTACGGCTCCAAGAATCTTCACAAAGGTTCTGGGTGCCCTTCTAGCGGTACTAAGACCGCGAGGGATTTCGGTAGCTCCGTACCTAGACGACATTCTAATACAAGCTTCAAGCTTTCAAACTGCCAAGTCTCATACAGAGTTAGTTCTGGCATTTCTAAGGTCGCATGGATGGAAAGTGAACGAAAAGAAGAGTTCTCTCTTTCCTCTCACAAGAGTTCCATTCTTGGGGACTCTTATAGATTCTGTAGAAATGAAGATTTACCTGACAGAAGACAGGTTAACAAAACTTCAAAATGCATGCCGCGTCCTTCATTCCATTCAACACCCGTCAGTAGCTCAATGCATGGAGGTGATCGGCTTAATGGTAGCGGCAATGGACATAGTACCTTTTGCACGCCTACACCTCAGACCGCTGCAATTATGCATGCTAAGTCAGTGGAATGGGGATTACTCAGATTTGTCCCCTACTCTGAATCTGAATCAAGAGACCAGAAATTCTCTTCTATGGTGGCTTTATCGGCCACACCTGTCCAGGGGGATGCCATTCAGCAGGCCAGACTGGACAATTGTAACAACAGACGCCAGCCTACTAGGTTGGGGCGCTGTCTGGAATTCTCTGAAGGCTCAGGGACTATGGAATCAGGAGGAGAGTCTCCTTCCAATAAACATTCTGGAATTGAGAGCAGTTCTCAATGCCCTTCTGGCTTGGCCCCAGTTAATAACTCGGGGGTTCATCAGGTTTCAGTCGGACAACATCACGACTGTAGCTTACATCAACCATCAGGGAGGGACAAGAAGCTCCCTAGCAATGATGGAAGTATCAAAGATAATTCGCTGGGCAGAGTCTCACTCTTGCCACCTGTCAGCAATCCACATCCCGGGAGTGGAGAACTGGGAGGCGGATTTCTTGAGTCGCCAGACTCTTCATCCGGGGGAGTGGGAACTTCATCCGGAGGTCTTTGCCCAAATACTTCGACGTTGGGGCAAACCAGAGATAGATCTCATGGCGTCTCGCCAGAACGCCAAACTTCCTCGCTACGGGTCCAGATCCAGGGATCCGGGAGCAGTTCTGATAGATGCTTTGACAGCACCTTGGAACTTCAGGATGGCTTATGTGTTTCCACCCTTCCCGCTGCTTCCTCGATTGATTGCCAAAATCAAACAGGAGAGAGCATCAGTAATTCTAATAGCACCTGCTTGGCCACGCAGGACTTGGTATGCAGATCTAGTGGACATGTCATCCTGTCCGCCTTGGTCTCTACCTCTAAGACAGGACCTTCTGATACAGGGTCCATTCAAACATCAAAATCTAACTTCTCTGAAGCTGACTGCTTGGAAATTGAACGCTTGATTTTATCAAAACGTGGTTTTTCTGAGTCGGTTATTGATACCCTGATTCAGGCTAGGAAGCCTGTTACCAGAAGGATTTACCATAAAATATGGCGGAAATACCTATACTGGTGCGAATCCAAAGGTTACTCCTGGAGTAAGGTTAGGATCGCTAGGATATTGTCTTTTCTACAAGAAGGTTTAGAAAAGGGTTTATCAGCTAGTTCATTAAAGGGACAGATTTCAGCTCTGTCCATCTTGTTACACAGACGTCTGTCAGAAAATCCAGACGTCCAGTCCTTTTGTCAGGCTTTAGCTAGGATCAAGCCTGTGTTTAAAGCTGTTGCTCCACCATGGAGTTTAAACTTAGTTCTTAACGTTTTACAGGGTGTTCCGTTTGAACCCCTTCATTCCATTGATATAAAAATGTTATCTTGGAAAGTTCTGTTTTTAATGGCTATTTCCTCGGCTCGAAGAGTCTCTGAGTTATCAGCCTTACATTGTGATTCCCCTTATCTGATTTTTCACTCAGACAAGGTAGTTCTGCGTACTAAACCTGGGTTCTTACCTAAGGTAGTCACTAACAGGAACATCAATCAAGAGATTGTTGTCCCATCCTTGTGTCCAAATCCTTCTTCAAAGAAGGAACGTCTTTTACACAATCTGGATGTAGTTCGTGCCCTCAAGTTCTACTTGCAGGCAACTAAAGATTTTCGCCAAACTTCTTCCTTGTTTGTCGTTTACTCTGGACAGAGGAGAGGTCAAAAAGCTTCTGCTACCTCTCTCTCTTTTTGGCTTCGTAGCATAATACGTTTAGCCTATGAGACTGCTGGACAGCAGCCTCCTGAAAGAATTACAGCTCACTCCACTAGAGCTGTGGCTTCCACTTGGGCCTTTAAGAATGAGGCCTCTGTTGAACAGATTTGCAAGGCTGCAACTTGGTCTTCGCTTCTGTCATGTCCCTTTAAATATGGGAGTGTCTATCCTGCTTCAGCCCTATATAACTCCTTATCACACTCTCCTAGTTGCTTAGTATTGGAGTCTTATGCTATAGGACTGCTACAGCCAAGCCTATCTTCTCTGCAAACTGTGTCTGCCTCTTTTGTCTGTCAGTTCCGGATTTCACAGAGCTGTGACGTCACACGCCATCCTGCTTCACACAGCAGCAACACACAGTTCAGCTGCACTGTCTCCCAGACTGCCAGGACTTGCAAGCTCCTAATTCCTGCGGACCCTCTAATAATTTCTCAAGTAAGACCTGCTCTTAACATTCACTCTCCTGTGACTCAAATCATATATGAGCATACCAGACTCTTGTTTATCATATATATTTGCAATTGCTAAATCTATCTGAGCCAACTTTAATTAGCTATCTTAAAATACTCACTAAAGTTAGTTACTTATTATTTAGCTTTTTTGCCTGATCTCTTTTTATTGCCTGTACTACTGAAATTCCAAACTAGTTTGTAATTATATTTTTCTATGTATCCATACTGGGGTTTCTATGTGTTACACTGCTGCAATTGTTTAGTGTTTACTCACAGGTGGCAGCTGTAGTGTAATCACCATTAACCCCTGCTAATAACTGAACTATGATGTCTGGGACTATCTTTTACTCTGATAGTAATTAATGATAAATCCCAGTATTCTTTGAACAACACACATAGTATTTTAAGTTTATTTCTTTTAACTCAGCAGTTGAGGTTCTTAAAAATAAATTCCTTGCCTTACAGGATACGGCAAGACTTAAATCCTGACAGCTTCATACTTTTTCCAAATTTTACAAATTTGACACTTTTGCTTCTTCGGAGGCTATTTTTGGGAGAAAGGTTCTTCAGGCAGTGGTTCCTTCTGTATAATGAGCCTGCCTATCCCTCCCGTCATCCGTGTACTTTTGCTTTGGTATTGGTATCCCAGAAGTAATGATGACCCGTGGACTGATCACACATAACAGAAGAAAACATAATTTATGCTTACCTGATTAATTCCTTTCTTCTGTTGTGTGATCAGTCCACGGCCCGCCCTGTTTTAAGGCAGGTAAATATCTTTTAAATTATACTCCAGTCACCACTTCACCCTTGGTTACTCCTTTCTCGTTGTTTCTTGGTCGAATGACTGGGACTGACGTAGAGGGGAGGAGCTATATGCAGCTCTGCTGGGTGAATCCTCTTGCATTTCCTGTTGGGGAGGAGTTATATCCCAGAAGTAATGATGACCCGTGGACTGATCACACAACAGAAGAAAGGAATTTATCAGGTAAGCATAAATTATGTTTTTTTAATTAATGTACCCTAACTGTTACACATCTTGATATATTCCTGTTGTAAGATTATTTTTTGAAAATTTGCACTAAACATGCTACAAACTTGGTAGGTTATTTGGATAAGACTGACAAACATAAATCATGTTGTCTGTTTACATATGTGTTAACTGCTGAAATGCTGAGTGTACCCCCAAGAGTCACACATATACATAGAGTTAAAGGGACAGTAAAGTAAAAATTAAATTTTAATGATTCAGAAAGAGCATGCAATTTTAAACAACTTTCCAATTAACTTCTGTTATCAAATTTGCTTTGTTCTCTTGGCATCTTGTATTGAAGAGTAAAACTAGGTAGGCTCCTAAGAGCTCAGGAGTGTGCACGTGTCTTTAGTACTCTATAGCAGCAGTGTTTTGCAATATTATTTGTAGATTTGTTATACAATGTTGCAAAACACTGCTACCATAGAGTACTAAAGACACATGCACACTCCTGAGCTCTTAAGAGCCTTCCTAGTTTTACTCTTCAATACAAGATACCAAGAGAACAAAGAAAATTTGATAACAGAAGTAACTTGCAAAGCTGTTTACAATTACATGCTCAATCCGAATCATGAAAGTTTAATTTTGACTTTACTGTCCCTTTAATATTTTATTTATAATGCGACTTCAATAATGACCAGATCTGAGATAATTCAAAAATCATTGTGAGTGCTATATGGAAATTAATTAGGCTTAATTTGCATTTATCTAAATTAATTACAGGGTTTTTTTTTCATAGTGTGGCTTACTCATGATTCAACTTCTGCTTTAATTTGTTTTTTTATTTTCTATTATTAAACTTCTCTGCGTGTTTTTTTTATAGAGCTCAGGTTATTTAGTCTTGGCTGTAACATCACCAGACAGCTGGTTTGTTGGTGAGTGTCTATGCAGAACACATCAGTGCCAACGCAACAGATGTAAAACAACTGGCATATTAGGGGTTTGTTAAACTTTTTTCCTCAATCTGCCAAAAGGCAGCTACGTTTCTGGTGTACCCCAGGGTGTGGCTTAGCTCTGGACAAACAACCTTACTGACAGGGTTCATTTAGCAATATGTCTGAGGAATGAACTCTGTATGAAATAAACAATCCACAACAAAACGCTTTGCCAAAATAATTGTGTTCCCGTCTCTTCATGTCAGAGAGTTAGAAAATAGGTTTTATAAATATTCGTACAAAAAGGCTTATTAACATAATTGTATGTTGTTTTTTTGTTTTATTTTTTTGCATTTTTGCAAAATGATGGTCATCTATTTAAAATGTCCAATTAGCACAGCAAAATAATTGCTTCTGCATGGTCTTTAGGATTTAACTTTTGTGTTTGTTTCAGGAAATCCTTCCTCCTTAAATAATTTTAACAAAATTAAACAGAACATCTATTTTACAGGCATTTTTCTCTCCCCAAACATTCTGATGCAGAATAAGGGCAGTACAGTGTTAGCCAGTATATTCGAAGAAAGTAAAATACTTTTGTAAGAAAATAACAAAAGCGATGCACAGATACCTTTTAATAGCTAATAGTGAATACCATTTAAAGCTTTCAGGATATTGAGGTCCCTTCATCAGGCATTCTGATATACAAATAAAGCTCAGTCATATTTGTATACAGGGTAAGGTATATGCATTTAAAAATGACATATGTAAAGCATGAACATTTGTTGTAGTTGTAGATGTATGGTCAGAGCTTTGGGAGAGGTTTCACAGGGATGTGTGAAGATGTTTGTGGTCCCTGGACATGATTACTTAAATATACGTAACAAAGTGGTAAATAAACAGTGCAAGATCATGTTGTAACTTATGTGTAAAGAGGCTGTCTGTCTCCACTGGGTAAGGGGGTATTATACCAGTGATCTGTATGATTAAAAAGTTCTGAGTAAATGTTTTAATATCAAGAAATCATTAGAGTTGCCATGTCCTTAGGAAATATAGGAGTTCATAAAGACATGGGGCAGGTTCCACCCTGAGTTGAAAGAATCAAGCAGGCTTATGAATTTGTATTCCCAAATCCTTCTTTCTCTTTAGGATCTGAAGTTCCCTTTCAGTATTATTATTTCTTTCATGTAATTAGCAAGAGTCCATGAGCTAGTGACGTATGGGATATACATTCCTACCAGGAGGGGCAAAGTTTCCCAAACCTGAAAATGCCTATAAATACACCCCTCACCACACCCACAAATCTGTTTTACAAACTTTGCCTCCTATGGAGGTGGTGAAGTAAGTTTGTGCTAGATTCTACATTGATATGCGCTCCGCAGCAGGTTGGAGCCCGGTTTTCCTCTCAGCGTGCAGTGAATGTCAGAGGGATGTGAAGAGAGTATTGCCTATTTGAATTCAATGATCTCCTTCTACGGGGTCTATTTCATAGGTTCTCTGTTATCGGTCGTAGAGATTCATCTCTTACCTCCCTTTTCAGATCGACGATATACTCTTATATATACCATTACCTCTACTGATTCTCGTTTCAGTACTGGTTTGGCTTTCTACTACTTGTAGATCAGTGTCCTGGGGTAAGTAAGTCTTATTTTCTGTGACACTCTAAGCTATGGTTGGGCACTTTTATATAAAGTTCTAAATATATGTGTTCAAACATTTATTTGCCTTGACTCAGGATGTTCAACGTTCCTTATTTCAGACAGTCCGTTTCATATTTGGGATAATGCATATGAATTAATCAATTTTTTTCTTACCTTAAAATTTGACTTTTTCCCTGTGGGCTATTAGGCTCGCGGGGGCTGAAAATGCTTCATTTCTCCAACATAGGTGTGTCCGGTCCACGGCGTCATCCTTACTTGTGGGATATTCTCTTCCCCAACAGGAAATGGCAAAGAGCCCAGCAAAGCTGGTCACATGATCCCTCCTAGGCTCCGCCTACCCCAGTCATTCTCTTTGCCGTTGTACAGGCAACATCTCCACGGAGATGGCTTAGAGTTTTTTAGTGTTTAACTGTAGTTTTTATTATTCAATCAAGAGTTTGTTATTTTAAAATAGTGCTGGTATGTACTATTTACTCTGAAACAGAAAAGAGATGAAGATTTCTGTTTGTAAGAGGAAAATGATTTTAGCAACCGTTACTAAAATCGATGGCTGTTCCACACAGGACTGTTGAGAGGAATTAACTTCAGTTGGGGGAACAGTGAGCAGACTTTTGCTGCTTGAGGTATGACACATTCTAACAAGACGATGTAATGCTGGAAGCTGTCATTTTCCCTATGGGATCCGGTAAGCCATTTTTATTACAGAGTAAATAAGGGCTTCACAAGGGCTTGTTAAGACTGTAGACATTTTCTGGGCTAAATCGATTCATATATAACATATTTAGCCTTGAGGAATCATTTAATATGGGTATTTTTGTAAAATAATATCGGCAGGCACTGTTTTAGACACCTTATTCTCTAGGGGCTTTCCCTAATCATAGGCAGAGCCTCATTTTCGCGCCGGTATTGCGCACTTGTTTTTGAGAAGCATGACATGCAGTCGCATGTGTGAGGAGCTCTGATACATAAAAAAGACTTTCTGAAGGCGTCATTTGGTATCGTATTCCCCTTTGGGCTTGGTTGGGTCTCAGCAAAGCAGATACCAGGGACTGTAAAGGGGTTAAAGATAAAAACGGCTCCGGTTCCGTTATTTTAAGGGTTAAAGCTTCCAAATTTGGTGTGCAATACTTTTAAGGCTTTAAGACACTGTGGTGAAATTTTGGTGAATTTTGAACAATTCCTTCATATTTTTTCGCAATTGCAGTAATAAAGTGTGTTCAGTTTAAAATTTAAAGTGACAGTAACGGTTTTATTTTAAAACGTTTTTTGTACTTTGTTATCAAGTTTATGCCTGTTTAACATGTCTGAACTACCAGATAGACTGTGTTCTGAATGTGGGGAAGCCAAGGTTCCTTCTCATTTAAATAGATGTGATTTATGTGACACTGAAAATGATGCCCAAGATGATTCCTCAAGTGAGGGGAGTAAGCATGGTACTGCATCATTCCCTCCTTCGTCTACACCAGTCTTGCCCACTCAGGAGGCCCCTAGTACATCTAGCGCGCCAATACTCCTTACTATGCAACAATTAACGGCTGTAATGGATAATTCTATCAAAAACATTTTAGCCAAAATGCCCACTTATCAGCGTAAGCGCGACTGCTCTGTTTTAGATACTGAAGAGCATGAGGACGCTGATGATAATGGTTCTGATATGCCCCTACACCAGTCTGAGGGGGCCAGGGAGGTTTTGTCTGAGGGAGAAATTTCAGATTCAGGGAAAATTTCTCAACAAGCTGAACCCCATGTGATTTCATTTAAATTTAAGTTGGAACATCTCCGCGCTCTGCTTAAGGAGGTGTTATCCACTCTGGATGATTGTGAGAATTTGATCATCCCAGAGAAACTATGTAAAATGGACAAGTTCCTAGAGGTCCCGGGGCCTCCAGAAGCTTTTCCTATACCCAAGCGGGTGGCGGACATTGTAAATAAAGAATGGGAAAGGCCCGGTATACCTTTCGTCCCTCCCCCCATATTTAAAAAATTGTTTCCCATGGTCGACCCCAGAAAGGACTTATGGCAGACAGTCCCCAAGGTCGAGGGGGCGGTTTCTACTTTAAACAAACGCACCACTATACCCATAGAAGATAGTTGTGCTTTCAAAGATCCTATGGATAAAAAATTAGAAGGTTTGCTTAAAAAGATGTTTGTTCAGCAAGGTTACCTTCTACAACCAATTTCATGCATTGTCCCTGTCACTACAGCCGCGTGTTTCTGGTTCGATGAGCTAGAAAAGGCGATCGATAGTGATTCTCCTCCTTATGAGGAGATTATGGACAGAATCCGTGCTCTCAAATTGGCTAATTCTTTCACCCTAGACGCCACTTTGCAATTGGCTAGGTTAGCGGCGAAAAATTCTGGGTTTGCTATTGTGGCGCGCAGAGCGCTTTGGTTGAAATCTTGGTCAGCGGATGCGTCTTCCAAGAACAAATTGCTTAACATTCCTTTCAAGGGGAAAACGCTGTTTGGCCCTGACTTGAAAGAGATTATCTCTGATATCACTGGGGGTAAGGGCCACGCCCTTCCTCAGGATAGGTCTTTCAAGGCCAAAAATAAACCTAATTTTTGTCCCTTTCGTAAAAACGGACCAGCCCCAAGTGCTACGTCCTCTAAGCAAGAGGGTAATACTTCTCAAGCCAAGCCAGCCTGGAGACCAATGCAAGGCTGGAACAAGGGAAAGCAGGCCAAGAAGCCTGCCACTGCTACCAAGACAGCATGAAATGTTGGCCCCCGATCCGGGACCGGATCTGGTGGGGGGCAGACTCTCTCTCTTCGCTCAGGCTTGGGCAAGAGATGTTCTGGATCCTTGGGCACTAGAAATAGTCTCCCAAGGTTATCTTCTGGAATTCAAGGGGCCTCCCCCAAGGGGGAGGTTCCACAGGTCTCAATTGTCTTCAGACCACATAAAGAGACAGGCATTCTTGCATTGTGTAGAAGACCTGTTAAAAATGGGAGTGATTCATCCTGTTCCATTAGGAGAACAAGGGATGGGGTTCTACTCCAATCTGTTCGTAGTTCCCAAAAAAGAGGGAACGTTCAGACCAATCTTGGATCTCAAGATCCTAAACAAGTTTCTCAAGGTTCCATCGTTCAAAATGGAAACTATTCGAACAATTCTTCCTTCCATCCAGGAAGGTCAATTCATGACCACGGTGGATTTAAAGGATGCGTATCTACATATTCCTATCCACAAGGAACATCATCGGTTCCTAAGGTTCGCATTCCTGGACAAGCATTACCAGTTCGTGGCACTTCCTTTCGGATTAGCCACTGCTCCAAGGATTTTCACAAAGGTACTAGGGTCCCTTCTAGCGGTACTAAGACCAAGGGGCATTGCAGTAGTACCTTACTTGGACGACATTCTGATTCAAGCGTCGTCCCTTCCTCAAGCAAAGGCTCACACGGACATAGTCCTGGCCTTTCTCAGATCTCACGGATGGAAAGTGAACGTAGAAGAGTTCTCTATCTCCGTCAACAAGGGTTCCCTTCTTGGGAACAATAATAGACTCTTTAGAAATGAGGATTTTTCTGACAGAGGCCAGAAAAACAAAACTTCTAAACTCTTGTCAAACACTTCATTCCGTTCCTCTTCCTTCCATAGCGCAGTGCATGGAAGTAATAGGTTTGATGGTAGCGGCAATAGACATAGTTCCTTTTGCGCGCATTCATCTAAGACCATTACAACTGTGCATGCTCAGTCAGTGGAATGGGGACTATACAGACTTGTCTCCGACGATTCAAGTAAATCAGAGGACCAGAGACTCACTCCGTTGGTGGCTGTCCCTGGACAACCTGTCACAAGGGATGACCTTCCGCAGACCAGAGTGGGTCATTGTCACGACCGACGCCAGTCTGATGGGCTGGGGCGCGGTCTGGGGACTCCTGAAAGCTCAGGGTCTTTGGTCTCGGGAAGAATCTCTTCTACCGATAAATATTCTGGAACTGAGAGCGATATTCAATGCTCTCAAGGCTTGGCCTCAGCTAGCGAAAGCCAAGTTCATACGGTTTCAATCAGACAACATGACGACTGTTGCGTACATCAACCATCAGGGGGGAACAAGGAGTTCCCTGGCGATGGAAGAAGTAACCAAAATCATTCAATGGGCGGAGACTCACTCCTGCCACCTGTCTGCAATCCACATTCCAGGGGTGGAAAATTGGGAAGCGGATTTTCTGAGTCGTCAGACATTACATCCGGGGGAGTGGGAACTCCATCCGGAAATCTTTGCCCAAATTACTCAATTGTGGGGCATTCCAGACATGGATCTGATGGCCTCTCGTCAGAACTTCAAGGTTCCTTGCTACGGGTCCAGATCCAGGGATCCCAAGGCGACTCTAGTAGATGCACTAGTAGCACCTTGGACCTTCAAACTAGCTTATGTATTCCCGCCGTTTCCTCTCATCCCCAGGCTGGTAGCCAGGATCAATCAGGAGAGGGCGTCGGTGATCTTGATAGCTCCTGCGTGGCCACGCAGGACTTGGTATGCAGATCTGGTGAATATGTCATCGGCTCCACCATGGAAGCTACCTTTGAGACGAGACCTTCTTGTTCAAGGTCCGTTCGAACATCCGAATCTGGTCTCACTCCAGCTGACTGCTTGGAGATTGAACGCTTGATCTTATCAAAACGAGGGTTCTCAGATTCTGTTATTGATACTCTTGTTCAGGCCAGAAAGCCTGTAACTAGAAAAATTTACCACAAAATATGGAAAAAATATATCTGTTGGTGTGAATCTAAAGGATTCCCTTGGAACAAGGTAAAGATTCCTAAGATTCTATCCTTTCTTCAAGAAGGATTGGAGAAAGGATTATCGGCAAGTTCCTTGAAGGGACAGATTTCTGCCTTGTCTGTGTTACTTCACAAAAAGCTGGCAGCTGTGCCAGATGTTCAAGCCTTTGTTCAGGCTCTGGTTAGAATCAAGCCTGTTTACAAACCTTTGACTCCTCCTTGGAGTCTCAACTTAGTTCTTTCAGTTCTTCAGGGGGTTCCGTTTGAACCCTTGCATTCCGTTGATATTAAGTTATTATCTTGGAAAGTTTTGTTTTTGGTTGCAATTTCTTCTGCTAGAAGAGTTTCAGAATTATCTGCTCTGCAGTGTTCTCCTCCTTATCTGGTTTTCCATGCAGATAAGGTGGTTTTACGTACTAAACCTGGTTTTCTTCCGAAAGTTGTTTCTAACAAAAACATTAACCAGGAGATAGTCGTGCCTTCTTTGTGTCCGAATCCAGTTTCAAAGAAGGAACGTTTGTTGCACAATTTGGATGTTGTTCGCGCTCTAAAATTCTATTTAGATGCTACAAAGGATTTTAGACAAACATCTTCCTTGTTTGTTGTTTATTCTGGTAAAAGGAGAGGTCAAAAAGCAACTTCTACCTCTCTCTCTTTTTGGATTAAAAGCATCATCAGATTGGCTTATGAGACTGCCGGACGGCAGCCTCCTGAAAGAATCACAGCTCATTCCACTAGGGCTGTGGCTTCCACATGGGCCTTCAAGAACGAGGCTTCTGTTGATCAGATATGTAGGGCAGCGACTTGGTCTTCACTGCACACTTTTACCAAATTTTACAAGTTTGATACTTTTGCTTCTTCTGAGGCTATTTTTGGGAGAAAGGTTTTGCAAACCGTGGTGCCTTCCATTTAGGTGACCTGATTTGCTCCCTCCCTTCATCCGTGTCCTAAAGCTTTGGTATTGGTTCCCACAAGTAAGGATGACGCCGTGGACCGGACACACCTATGTTGGAGAAAACAGAATTTATGTTTACCTGATAAATTACTTTCTCCAACGGTGTGTCCGGTCCACGGCCCGCCCTGGTTTTTTAATCAGGTCTGATAATTTATTTTCTTTAACTACAGTCACCACGGTATCATATGGTTTCTCCTATGCAAATATTCCTCCTTTACGTCGGTCGAATGACTGGGGTAGGCGGAGCCTAGGAGGGATCATGTGACCAGCTTTGCTGGGCTCTTTGCCATTTCCTGTTGGGGAAGAGAATATCCCACAAGTAAGGATGACGCCGTGGACCGGACACACCGTTGGAGAAAGTAATTTATCAGGTAAACATAAATTCTGTTTTTATTGCGTCATTCTTGGCGCGGACTTTTTTGGCGCAAAATTTTTTTTCTGTTTCCGGCGTCATACGTGTCGCCGGAAGTTGCGTCATTTTTTTTACGTTTTTTTGCGCCAAAAGTGTCGGCGTTCCGGATGGGCGTCACTATTGTTGGTTGCTAGAAGCTTGTTCACTGGCATTTTTTTCCCATTCCTGAAACTGTCATTTAAGGAATTTGATCAATTTTGTTTTATATGTTGTTTTTTCTATTACATATTGCAAGACGTCTCCGTTTTGTCCCTGAGTCAGAAGCCACTTCTGGAAAAATGCTTAACTGAGTTTCAGTTCTACCAAAGCTAAGTTAATTTATTTTAAATGTTATAAATGTTTATCTCTAGCTATGGTTTGTAATAAGTTATTATGATATACTTTTACATGCAGATTCCATTAGTATTTATGCTTTATACATTTCCATTCTTAAGTGCAAGAAATGTTTAGAAGATTTATAAGAAATATTTTTTCTGATTAAGGCTATGTCTGACTTCGTGCCTTCTAATACGATTTTTAGGTCTTTTTCACTTCTTTTTTAATTATTGAAGTTTCAAATGACCAACAACATACTGATTTATCCTTCTCTGGTGATGTTTTTTTCTCTTTCAGAAATTCTCTTCATCAGATATTGACACTAATAAATCTACTTTTTTATATAATTTTTTTATTATTAAAGTACATTTGTTCTTTGTTGAAGAGGTGTTGATTATTTTGGATATTAAGGTAACTAGTTCTTTAAGACTAGCTGACACTATTTCTGCCTTTTTATTTCTTCTGTGATTTCAGAGGTTTTCTTTCCAATTCCCCATACTAGGGAATGGAATAGGCTGAGAATTGTCTTTTATTTTTAAACTATATTCTTTGTCAGCAGTTAAATTCAATTTGGAGGGTTCTCCAATTTATTGGAGCTATCTCTACTCCTTCTAATTATGCTATTGTTTTTATAGCAAAATAGTATTTATTTTCCTTTTATATAGTTGTATCTTATTTTTGGAAAATTATTTAGTTTCAGGTACTTTTCTTGGTCCTGTGATATTGCAATTGCTTCATTTTTTCTGTTTACTTTAAGATCAAGTATCAGATCATGATTTATTTTAGCATTGTTAAGGGACAACATTTACTAGACTAGGTGCCGTTGCATTTGTCTTGTTGTTTTGCAAGTCCTCTGTTTTGACTGGTCCTTTAAACTGGACTATCATGCTAATGATTTCATTTGTGTCTTCATTTTATTGAATATATTCGCAAATGAGGGTTAATCTATGTCTTTAGCTATTTTAGCTAGAAGAATTCTGTGATTTTTTTAAAAATAAATTAAAAAAAAATCCATATTTCTTTTGTTCTAAGATAATCAATTATAATTGGATTCAATTCTTAACTGTTACTATGGGCTTCAAGATTGAGTTCTAAGACTAAAACTTTAAGCTTATACTAGTTTGGTTGTTCTTATTAAGGAACGAATCCTGAGTTTTTTCCTAAGTAACATGTTTTTAATTGGGGTTCGAAATTAGCTCCCTAATGTTGCGATGCACATGCCGTATTCCAGCTTGGCTGGTAAGGGGCAGGTTAAGACTTCTTTGAAATTTATTTGGTTCTATTTTGTCCAAATTTCTTTGATTTTATTCCAGTAAGGCTAACACTTTCTTTCAGTGTGTTTCTGTCCTATATATTTTGGATACTGTTGAGGCATGGCTGGGTACCCATGGGGTTCAAGCGCTGCTCAGACCTGGAATCTTCTGGGGTTTTTATTCCAGTTCCTTTTCTAGGAACTGGGTTTTGGAGTTTTATTCAAACTATTTTGCCTTTTTGTGGTCATTGATAGCATTATTTGTTTTCTTTAGATACAATAAATGCGTATTCTTCATTTTTCTGTTTTCATTTAGATTATTTCCTGAGGATGCGGATTCTCATATGCTTCACTTGCTCTTCAGGACATAGTTAGAGGATCTTTTTTCAAAAGCTCTTAATTCCTCACGCAAGGGTCACCTTTTTTTTTAGGTTTCCAGATGGTTTATGTCACTATCTTTGTCTCTATCAGACAAGGGACAATTTGTATTGGGTTCCGTCTGTCGGTACCATTAGTCTCTATTATTTCCTTCAGTTGCTATATATGCATAGAAGTTTTAACAGCATTGGATTCAATTCCCTTTGCTCATTTTCAATGGAAAGATCCTTTCCAGCTTTTTATGAGTGTTGTTTCTTCAAGAACATGGTTGGAGGATCAATTAACCAATCAGTTTGTTGATTCCTCAGACAAGAGTAACCTTTTTTAGATTTCCGGATAGATTCAGTGTCCATGACTCTGTCTCTGTTGGTCAGGAGACGTCTGAAATTGGTTTCAGCTTATCGAAACCTTCAGTCTCAATCATTCCCTTCGGTAGCCTTATGCATGGAAATTCTAGGTTCTTATGACTGCTGCATTGGACGTGTTCCCCTTTGCTCATTTTCACATGCAACCTCTTCAGCTCTGTATGCTGAACCAGTGGTGCCGGGATTATACAAAGATATCTCATTTAATATCTTTAAAACTGATTGTTCGACACCCTCTGACGTGGTACAGACCACCATCGTTTAGTTCAGGGGGCTTCTTTTTTTCTTCCAACCTGGACTGTGATCTCAACAGGTGCAAGTCTGACAGGTTGGGGAGCTGTATGGGGGTTTCTGACAGCACAAGGGGTTTGGGAAATCTCAGGAGGTGAGATTACCAATCAATATTTTGGAACTCCGTGCAATTTTCAGAAGCTCTTCAGTCATGGCCTCTTCTAAAGAGAGAATCGTTCATTTGTTTTCAGACAGACAATGTCACAACTGTGGCATATGTCAATCATCAAGGAGGGACTCACAGTCCTCTGGCTATGAAAGAAGTATCTCGAATACTGGTATGGGCGGAATCCAGCTCCTGTCTAATCTCTGCGGTTCATATCCCAGGTATTGACAATTGTAAGTTCTTACATAAATTATGTTTTCTCTTTAGGATCTGAAGTTCCCTTTCAGTATTATTATTTTCAAATCCTGGAAGTTGTGATTTGGTCTATTGAAATGTTTACCTACCGGTGTATCAGTTATTTTGTTGGTGATTGTGAACTGGTGGATATTCATTCTTTTCCTGAGCTGCTGTCCTGTTTCTCCTATGTAGTGTCCCCCATTTTGCATTCGTTACATGTTATGGGGTACACCACATTTGATGAGGAGCAAGTAAATATCTTCCCCAAATGTAAAATGACCTGTCCACAGATAAAATTCATACTTGCACACAACTTTTTACATTTAGGGAGGATATTTACCTCCAAAAGAATGGGCAGTATGCTAACCTATTTTCTAGACACCACAATTTAAATAAAGAACAATACCATAAAAACTTCCATCTATCAAAAACCACAAGACTGTCCCTCATATCTAAAATATGACAGCTATCATTCAAAACACACCAAACACTCCTTCATTTACAGCAAGCCATAAGATACAACTGCATCTCCTAAAACAAAACTGCCAGGAATTCACATCTAAAATCACTTCAGATATATTCAGGAACCAAGGCTACCACTCAATGATAATAGAAAACCAAGTTCACAGAGCCACCAAAATACCCAGGGACAAACTCTTGTAATATAGGAGAAGTGGGCCGAGCGCTACACCCAGGGCCTTAAGCTTACTAACTATATAGCCTCCTAGTAGGCTAACAATACAAAAGTTAAAATGGGGAGAGAGTAAGCGCTAAAAAGCTTAAAAGGCTAGTAAAAGGTACATTTTAATACATATAAAAATTTACAAATGGCAATCAGACGCATGGATCCATGTCTGACTTAACAAAAAAATATATATATATATAATAAACAAATCTAAAAATATCTAAAAATATCCAATGGAGTATAGCATGTGACGCTGACTTAGTGAGCCAGTGATGAGGAGTTAGGACATGTACATTCAATAATATAAACAACCTAAGTGAGTGATTGAGTGCACACAATAGCTTTCAACAAAGAAAAATAGCATTCACAAAAAAGAAAAATAGCATTCACAAAAAATAATGTTCACAAAAATTGGCATACATAAAAAATGTTCAAATGTTCAACCGGTTATATGTAAGTGAATCCAGTAGTGTTTCCTCCTAAGTGACGTGTAGAAATATAACGTGAAGTCAATAATAGTAGAATGTAAACGTTGAGTGGGTCAAATTATTGTGGTTCAGCTGCTAAATTAAAAAATTGTAAATCCGTGTTTTTATTTTTATTTTTTTCACAAGTGATTTTTTCACAAGTTATTTTTATTTTTATTTTTATACACCTCACGGATTTACAATTTTTTAATTTAGCAGCTGAACCACAATAATTTGACCCACTCAACGTTTACATTCTACTATTATTGACTTCACGTTATATTTCTACACGTCACTTTGGAGGAAACACTACTGGATTCACTTACATATAACCGGTTGAACATTTGAAAAATTTTTATGTACGCCAATTTTTGTGAACATTATTTTTTGTGAATGCTATTTTTCTTTTTTGTGAATGCTATTTTTCTTTGTTGAAAGCTATTGTGTGCACTCAATCACTCACTTAGGTTGTTTATATTATTGAATGTACATGTCCTTCTAACTCCTCATCACTGGCTCACTTAGTCAGCGTCACATGCTATACTCCATTGGATATTTTTAGATATTTTTAGATTTGTTTATTATATATATTTTTTTTTTTGTTAAGTCAGACATGGATCCATGCGTCTGATTGCCATTTGTAAATTTTTATATGTATTAAAATGTACCTTTTACTAGCCTTTTAAGCTTTTTAGCGCTTACTCTCTCCCCATTTTAACTCTTGTAATATAGGCCGACACTGGAGAATAACAGGGTACCTCTTGTCATAACCTATAACCCACAACTGGATATTTCAAGAAAAATTGCCAGAGGCTTATATCCAACTCTTCACAATGACAGACAACTAAAAGAAATATTCCCAGACCCACCCTTCCTCTCATACAAGCAACATGCAAAACATTTAAAAAAAAGTTAATCGAAAACCAACTATCACCCCACAAAAAAATGGCATCTTTTCCTGCATTTAAAAGCTTTGCAAAACCTGCCCTCACATCCTTACACACAATATATTACTAACCAGTGAAGAACAAGAAATCAAAATCCAGGGCTGTTATGCTTGCTCTTCATCAAATATGCTTTACTTCATAACATGTAACGAATGATAAAATTGGGGACACTACATTGGAGAGACAGGACAACAACTCAGGAAGAGAATGAATCTCCACTGGTTCACAATTACCAACAAAATAAGGATACACCGGTAGGTAAACATTTCAACAGACCAAATTACAACTTCCAGGATTGGAAAACAGTATTGAAAGGAAACTTCAGATCCTGTTTGATTCTTTCAACTCAGGGTGTAACCTGCCCCATGTCTTTATGAACTCCTATATTTCCTAAGGACGTGGCAACTCTAATGATTTCTTGATATTAACACTTTCACTCAGAACTATTTCATCATACAGATCACTGGTATAATACCCCCTACCCCGTGGAGACGGACAGCCTCTTTACACATAAGTTACAACAAGATCTTGCACTGTTTATTTACCACTTTGTTACGTATATTTAAGTAATCATGTCCAGGGACCACAAACATCTTCACACATCCCTGTGAAACCTCTCCCAAAGCTCTGACCATACATCTACAACACAACAAATGTTCATGCTTTACATATGTCATTTTTAAATGCCTATACCTTACCCTGTATACAAATATGACTGAGCTTTATTTGTACATCAAAGAATGCCTGAAAAAGGGACCTCAGTGTCCTTAAAGCTTTAAATGGTATCCACTGTTAGTTATTAAAGGTATCTGTGCATCGCTTTTATTTTTTTACAAAAGTATTTTTACTTTCCTCAAACATTTAAAAACACAATACTTACACCACAGCCCTCATTTTTATTCCTATTGCAATTGTTATAGAGAAAAAAGTCAAAATTTGCTGGTAAAACTGATTACATTATGTCTGAGAGCTGTACAGATTGTGTGCTGTTTGTTTTTCTGTTTTTTAGATATATTAGTGGCAGTTAAGCAATTGAATATCTATATAGCTGCCATCTTTTGGGCATGTGATCAGGTAATGTGGAAGAAATCTGGTCAAAAAATACTTTAATATTTTTCAAAGAATATTCAGGCAGTCCCCAGGTTACAGACATCCGACTTAAGTACAACTCGTACTTACAAACGGAGAAAATAGAGCTTTATCGCCAATCCTCCTTTCCAGGATAACCCAAAATACTCAAAAATCCAATTGTCACAAGGACAGAAAGTGATGTGAAATTTTCTGAACAGGGGCACAGATAGCAAAACAAACTTTTCCCTATGCTATCCAAAACTAAAAAAATGTTTGGCTAGAGTTTCACCTAAAAAAAAGTGCCTGTTCCAACTTACATACAAATTCAACTTAAGAACAAACCTACAGAACCTATCTTGTTCGTAACCTGGGACTGTCTGTATTCATTTCAGAGGGGCTATTTCTGTGATATATAGGTAATAGTGCTGCTACGCATCAAAATTGCTCTGTTTGTGAACAGAAAGTAAGGTGTTTTATTAATAATTTAGCTATTTGTTTTATTCTCTGAGATTGAAATGTAAGTATATTCCTCACATGAATGTAACCTGCCTGGTGTATAGTACACAGTAGTGGTTCCAGAAACCTTATTATGGGGGCAAACACCGATGGGTTTAGTTGCTGGTGTTGCACAGGGGATGACTGGATGGAGGCATAGTTACTTCATGGGCAGGGCAGGGGGAGGCATTTTTAATAGAGAGCTAGGGGGTCTGGGGTGTGGTTAGGCAGATGTGGGACGTGGCCTGCTTAAAAGGACAGGGAGTAGTAATGTTTACGTTTCTCAGCCCAAATTGGGGTGCTCCCCCCCCACACACACTAGTGCACAGTGCTTTCCTCAATCTTGCAATATAGAGAAGCTGATCTTTAAAAATAATTAACAGGTTCTAAACCCCAAAAAAGTTATTTCTATGAATTAAAAACTCTAAAGAAAATATATCAATTACAGATAATCCGACAATATCTTTGTTGCTATAAGACAATTATGTAAAGCACCAGTGTTTGAATGGCTGCAATAAATATACATGATATGAACAGGCTAGTACTTAGTTACCAAATAACCTTTTCAAATTAAAATTTGAAATGGTATTCTGCATGCTTCACTACGGTCAGGATATGTGAAAATATACAAGCTCATAGACAGTATTTTCCATGTCTGTCCTCATGCAGGCCAGGAATTGATGACATCATTGCAGGCGTAGAGCTGGTTTCTCTGTGTTTGACTCCTTTTGATTGAAATACCAGTGCTCAGGTAAAGATATACACAAATCCTGACCTGTAGACGAGGGAAGGGCTGTGAAATACTACCCTAAAGGGAGAGCTTTTCTACTGAGAGACACATCTCCATGTCTAGTAATTTCTTTAAAGTGACATTTTAATGTAAAAATAAAATCCTCTGGGTACAGCATTTTTAAAACAAATTATTTTCTTTTAATAAGTATTTAAGCTGTGCAAAGAGTTACTTACATAGCTAGGTAGTTTTCTTGTGGCATTCTAAATGATGATGATTTTACAGATAACAAGCCAGTCAGGATAAGGCATACATTAATATGCCATATCCTCATCTGGAACAGACTGGAGTGTTCCTGGGGTGTGGCACGCATGTCTGATGGGGCACTAAACACCTTTAGATTTTAATATAAAATACTTGTATATTCCTTGTAAAACAACATTTTATGTCATTTAGTTCTGAAAAGTTTTGATTTTCTAATTATCTCAATTGGAAATACCCTTCTGACTTCTCAAGACTAACCCTGCTAATTGGATTTGGCAGATAACTGCACTTTATACCAACATGATGGCCGTAGCTAGCCTGGTCTTCTTTAGAAGCAAGCCTGGATTGGCTCCTTCATAAGCCAAGTAATGGGTGGAGTTTAGTTACTGAATGTCTATTATAGAAAACAAGATGCTATAATTTTTTTTTAAATGTTTAGATTTGGCTGATTGTTATTCTTTAGCAACACAACAGAAAGTAATAATACCAATTTTATTTTTTCAAAGAATGTCCATTTAAACTAAGCCACTGCAGTGACCCTGAAATCACATTAGTGAATGCCCTGTATAGTATCAAATTTATAGTTACTGGAGAGCAGGTTAAACGCTTTGAAAGGTGAGCTCAGTGTGTCTATTTTTTTCCAGTGAGTTCTGTGAGTGCTTTTTGTAAATATCATGTGCAGTGACTTTTTTTTTCTTATCACAGAAGACATTTTCTTTCTTATTCACATCTTTTTATGTTACCTATTGATGCATTAGATTCCCTGAGTGCCAGAGCAGTGGAAATGTGCTGATTTTTAGTTCCTGTAGGGAATTTTCATCTCATAGACTGTCAAGGTTAAGTGAGAGTTATTTGTGTACCTGAAAGTATTTCTATTTATAACTGTTCTGATGTTAATCCACCTGACCAGGCACCATCGATGCACTGATGAGGTTTTCTTACCAGTATAAAGTACGTTGTATTTTTTAATCCTTAAAAAAACATTATCCAAGCAAAACATAAATATACATTTACAGTGTCATTTATACTGTGCAAGTTAACAAATATGAAAAGCGTATTACCAATTTGCTCTCCAATGAGGCTTCTGGGGTAGAAAAATAATAATCATCCATATTCTGCCTTCTGCAGATCTGTTCATATATTCACATATTTATCCAGCTATAGAATCACAATGATATGTGCTTCCCTGGTTATTGCTTGAAGATTTTTTTACCATCAAAGTGGGGGGGGGGGGGGATTTCCAATAATAATTGCAATAACTAATAATTTATTGAGAATATATTTGCAAATCTATTTTTATAGCAAGTATTCATCCTTTAAAAATGAGGGTCTTTGTGTTTTTACTCCTATAACTGATTAATATATTTTAGAAACTGTTAATTGTGACAAAAATATAGAAACACAATCTCATTAGTAAGACACCATCCTTTCCAGAACCCAAAATACGTATATTAGACTAAAACAGTACAGGAAGAAGTGAGAGTTTAAGGGAACTCCTCTGTTCCACATCTAGAGCGAGAGAGAATAATATTTGTATATAATATTATAGTGCATTGTAAAAAGCACTGGAAATCCCTAGGCTGGAAACTCTATTTTATAACAATAATATTGGTACATTCTTGTCTCTGTAGATGATACCCAAAAATAAATTAGTAAATTGTTTGTGACATCTGTTAAAAAATAACAGAACCAATTTTGCTGTTACAATGAGCCTTGATTTATTGAATTTGAACTAATGATTGAGAAGACGACTGAATTATGATACTTACAAATAATCAAGAGATTTTGTTTTTTATTATTTGGTTGACTGGTAACAAATGCTGCTATTATGTTACCTAACCTAAGCAAAAAAACGTGCAATAATGACAAAAGCTCTATAGAGTATGGTGAAGTGCATGAGACAGCCCCGAATAAACGTGTCAACAATAAAGTCATGCAGTCCCCTATTTACCACTTTTAGAATTATATAGATGTGGAAATATGAAGGAGGATATCTATTTATTTGTAAAGTAATATCCCCTTTCTACAAATTAAGGAAAATATGCAATAAAACATAACTGGGGGGGTTGCATATGCATTCACATTATTTTGTACTTAAAGGGACATTAAACACATTGAGATGGTAATATAAATTGATGTAACACACACATATATATATATATATTTTATATATATATATAAAATCTACAATATACTGTCATTAGTTATTTTGCCCCCTTTTCCTGTAATTCAATTTAGAAATTGTGAGCTTTTCAGTTCCTGTTAGAAATGGAAGTGACCTATTTCTAACTGTCCCTAATTGACCACAGCAGAGAAGGTAACCTAAGTTACAACATGGCAGCTCCCATTGTTTTATAGAGATTTATACTTTACACTTACTTTGTCACTATTTAAACAACTAATGAAACTTTAAAAAATCCATCTTCATGTTACTCACAGACTAATCTTTTCTTTGAATGCATAATTATATCTAGCTTTTTTTTAGCGTTTAATGTCCCTTTAAAGTAGATTGTACAATATAGTACAATGTGTATTATTTGTAGATACATAGCTGTACTGCTATAAATAAAGGGCTCTTTCTTTCTATCAAAATTATGAGCATATACAATCATACTTGAGCCTAAAATATTTGTAGTTATCCCTGCTAGTCATTCTTTTATGAACTCATAGATAAATATTTTATAAACAAAGCATTTTCAATATGAGAAAATCCATTTTCAAAAATCAAAATGCTTCCTGTTAAATTATCTTGTATGAACATTTACTCTCTAATATAGTGCTCCACCCTGTTGTTGTTTTTCCCATGAATACATGCTTGTTAGCTAATCAATGATACTATTAGGGATTAATAGGTACAGACTTAGTTTACAAATATATATGTGTGCATCTTTTTAAATGAACCATGGCCCTACTATTGAAACAAAGCTGAATTATTTTTTATTTTTTAAAAATTCTGTATCTATTACACATTAGAGAGAACAAATTCACTTTTCTAGATAGATCCAAAGACATTCTGGACAGTTTATTTTTGAAAAAGGGTTGAGAGACAATTGTAGTAAAAAAAATGTTATATTGTAGTACTCAGGAGTTTAAAAGTTGCTTTCTGTTAATTGTTAAACTGACAGTAAAGTTGTAATTAAACTTTCCAATTTACTTCTATTAAATTAGCTTTGTTCTCTTGGTATCCTTTGAAGAGGTGTAAGCTCAGGAGCAGCATTATTGCTTGCTAGGTGACCACTTCTGGTGATCCAATGACAAGAGGCATATATGTGCAGTCACCAACCACCTGCTAGCTCCCAGCAGTGATTGGTACTCGTAAAACCTACCTAGGTATACTCTTCAACAAAGGATCATTAAAGAACAAAGCATATTTGATAAGACGTAAATTGGAAAGTTGTTTAAAATTGCATGCTCTATCCGAATAACAAAGGTTTAATTTTGACTTTACTGTCCCTTTAAAACAAAAAACACTCTACTCTAAAAATAATAAAACTTGGCACGTGTCTGCCATTTATGCCAAGTTATATTACATTTCCCTTTCCAGTGGTTTAATATAAATATTATACTGACTGTAGGCACAATAAGGTAATATGTTAATGAAGAAAATTGTTAAGGGTACCATACAGGCTTGCAATATGTTTTATGCAGCATATAGTCTTATAGTAAGTATGGCAGCAGAATGTTTTGTGTGTAATTTGTTTCCACTACCACTGCTGAGGCTGACTTGTACATGTTTCATTGAAAGAAAAAAAAACTGTAAAATGTAAATTATTTGGGAAATGAGTCGACCTAACAATAATGATTTTTCTCTCTATTGCAAAATAACTGTTTTGTCAAAGTACCGATGCAAACTGTATTTTAGTCTAACAGATGTATAGATTTTTTTATGTAAACAAAAATAAAATAAAAGTTTTCTAGGAATCTTGTGTTTGGTGATTTCAATTAATAATGCATGTTGATAGTATCACTTCTTTACTTTATGTCTTTATACATTAACCTATATTTACTTTGGACACCTTTATTCATTTAGAATCTGGTTTACACTCAAAATTAAATACCCCATAACATATTTTATTATGCTTAGTAAAAAATATTATACGGTATACGTTTTCCATTTCCTAGAAAGGCTGGATTCAGAACCTCACCCTGCTGCCATGGGCATCCGGTGGGCACCTGGAATTTTGCCTAGGTAAAAAGTCAGGCACACTTTTGCAAGCACACAGCTAAATTAAAACTTATTGATTTTGTTTTGTAACTTTCCCTATGAGTTTTTGCTCCCAGTCTGCTCATAGGATGTGTATCCAGTCTGTTTGTAGAGTGCATTCTATTGCCATTGTTTTGTATTTGTCTAGGGAAACTACAAAAGGCCTGTGTCACCCTTGTTTGTATCTCAGTGGTTTTACTTGCAGACTTTTGTGGAATACATTAATTGCAATACTGTAAATGTATTTTGATAGCAGATGTTGATGACAAAAAAAAAAATGTAGAGATTGATTGTAAACAACGGCAGCTAATACTATTTCTTTCTAATGACACGGTGAGTCCACGGATCATCATAATTCCTGTTGGGAATATCACTCCTGACCACTCCAGGAGGAGGCAAAAGGCACCACAGCAAAGCTGTTAACTATCACTCAGAATCGGTACACAGGGGATGACGTAGCTACAGCCCAGGAGGTGTGTGAGGGGCTAGCCAATTACAGCCCTCAAAAGTCGGCTAATACAAATGCACTGTTGGCTGGGTGCCAGCTTGAGAAGAAGTCGAGCAAACTTCATGAAGCAAGAGTCAGAAGGGAGCAGCACTCCAGAACAGTAGAATACAATTCAAACCTTTATTCTGACATTTAAAAAAACGAAAAGCAAGTCCAGTGCAAGACAACAGAGCACAGCACAAAAAAGCAAGAAAAGCAAAATTCACAGGAGGGGGGAGCGGATTCCTAACATGTTTCTTGCTGTTCAACACTAAATTATAGGATAACTCCCCACCTGTGTGATGCACAATTTAACTATCTCTTAGCCAATCAGAGTTTTAAAGGCCACACCCTCACAATCAAATACTTAGGTGTAAATGGTGCATCACAAAGGGTGGAAGAATAATGAAATAATATGCAATTACAAATGATAAAACAAATGGTAAGAAAATTAATAAAAACAATCAAAAAAGAAAATGAAAAAAACATCATTGCAAATTCTCACTATTGAGTTTTAAATGTATACATGAAAAAGCCATATGAGCATAAATATGCCAAAAATAATATTTCACCAAGGCAGTTATAACAATAAATATATCAATAATGAAGAATTTTAATTACATAATTCTATACATAGCCTCAAACTACTTCTAAGTTTTTTATTATTAGTATCTAGCCCTGACTCTTTATAATCTGGTCTAATGTTGCGATATAATAAACTTTGGTAGATATGATGTACAAGAAATAGCAAAGAAAATTCCATTAAAGAGTATCAAAAAGACCCTTTCAAAGATTCTCACCAAAAAAGTGAAAACTTTGTACTTAGAAAACTAGCACTGTTATGTGCAATTTGCTATATACTAAAGTTTCATTGTCAAAATATGTTGATTAGGGCATAAAGAATGATACTAAGATTAATGTGGCTCAAAATAAAATGACATCTGATTATTGAGGCAAAACCTTTTGACCACAGATAAGAGGCACATAGAATTATTATAACCTACACATAAATACTATGTTAATGTGAAAACATATACATGCATCAATATAGGTATTAGGTATTGCAATTCCATAAAGTTGCAATAGTGAAAAGCATTCCATTTAATAAATACTATGAAATGTTGTACATTCTCAGACAGTTCACATAAGATCATCCACAAGCTAATTATGTTTATTCAACAAAGTAACTGATGTCCCATTCTTTGTTAAGACCATGGGGTGTTCTGGTATTAAGTTTCCATATCCAATAAAGCTCTTTTTTGGATAGTATGGTATAAATGTTACCACCTCGAATAGGCCTTTTAGCTACATCTATTACTTTTACTGTGAACTTGGGTTGATCTGTAAAATGTAGACCATTGAAGTGTCTTGCTACACTGGAATCCTTATTATAATTTTTTATGTCTCTTCTGTGTTCTCCTATCCTGGACCTAAGGGCACGTGAAGTTTGACCTACGTACTGTTCCAAACATAAGGCACATTCTATGAGGTAGACTACAAAAGTAGTGCCGCAATTGGCGTAATTATCAATCTTAAATTTATCTTTGGTTGAATGACTGATGAAATCTACTCCCATAGAAATATGTTAACATGAGTGGCAATTCCTTGATAGACATTTGAAAGTTCCTTTCTTACTAAGCCACTGCGTCCCTCTTTCTCCACTATTGCTATTGATCATACTAGGGGCGAGTTTCTTGGCAAGTGTTGGTGCCTTTTTTGATACACATTTAATCTTGTCAACAAGATTAACTAAGGTGTCATCACCCCTAAGTATTGGAAGATTCTTTTTGATGATATTGCATAAGTCATTGAACTGTAAGGAGAATTCTGTAGAAAAAACTACTACATCTTTATCAAATACCTCTCTTTTAGCACGATTTTCAGTTCTACTGCGCAAAGGGTTGTAACTCTTCTTGACATCGTCCAATGACTGCTGCAATAGATCCGAATCATAACCCCTAGCAATCAATCTATCCATCAGTTTGCTGGCTTGATGGTTAAATAGATCATCAGAGCATTTCTGAGAAGCCTAATACTGACTCTTGGGAATTGATTTTATTAAATGCTTGGGGTGACACGACGTGGCATGTAGGATCGTGTTACCGGATGTCGGTTTTCTGTAAGTGTCTGTAATAACCTTATTGGATTCAACTGAACCATACAAAGTGAGATCCAAAAAATGCACTTCTTTGTCTTGAATCTCACCTGTAAATTTAAAATGCAAATCATTGCTGTTTACAAAATCCAAGAAGTCCTCAAAGACAGTTATCCTTAACCACAAAAATGAGATCATCAATAAATCTTATATATATATATATATATATATATATATATATATACACAAATGTTTCCAAAAACAAATTACTACTGCTATAGAGACTGCCGATCTCCCACCATCCCACAAATAAATTAGCGAATGAGGGCGCAAATTTCGCCCCCATCGCGGTACCACACACTTGTAGAAAGTATTCACCATTGAACATAAAATAATTGTTGGATAGTAGGAAATCGACAGTCTCACAGAAAAATAGTTTGAACTCCCTTGAGTAATTAGTATAATTGTCCAGGAAGAAACAGATCGCCTGTATGCCCAAAGCATGGGGTATACATGAATACAGTGACACCGCTTCGATCACCACCCACCTATAATCCACTTTCCATTTGATTTTATCTAAAATTGTAAGAAGGTGGGAAGAATCCCTTAAATAACTACTCAAACCTTGAACCAAGGGTTGCAGGACTGAGTCAACCCACTCAGATAAAGGCTGAAATAATGAGCCAATCCCAGATATTATTGGGCGACCTGGTGGGTTGACTGAGTCCTTCTGCAGTTTAGGTAGGTGGTGAAAGACCGGCGTCACAGGATGTAATGGATGTAATTTATATTCAGGGAAAACAACATTTGAAGCCCCCTGAGTGTCATACACAGAACAAAATTCCTTATAGGAAGATTATGGCTGATTGCATGCAAAATAAGAGATACACAGCTTTCACAAAGTTGAAATAACCTAGTACTGGAACAAATTTATATAGTACAAACAACTGTGAGGACAGGTTTTTTTTCCATAATACAGAAAAAAAAGTATACAGATAATGGTAAAACAAGTAGAGAGCTCTCTACAAATGCTCTGACACACTTTAATCTTAGTGTTAATTCACTAAAAAAAAAAAAAATAGACTGCAGACTGAAAATGCTAAATAAACCCACCTGGCAGCACTTTGCATGAGTACTCACCCTTTTCTAGCAACTAAATACAGGAAGCCCTCAGTTTAACCCGGGGTTAGGTTCTAGAAGGAATGGTTGTAAATTGAAACAGTTGTAAATTGAAACCCAGTTTATAATGTAAGTCAATGGGAAGTGAGGGAGTTAGGTTCCAGGCCCCTGTCAAAATTGTCATAAGCAACACCTAATACATTATATTTAAAGCTTTGAAATGAAGACTTTAAATGCTAAACAGTGTTATAAACCTAATAAAATAATCATACAACACAGAATATATAATTCAACTAAGTTAAATGAATAAAAACATTTGCTAAACAGCATTATAAACCTAATAAAATAATCACACAACACAGACTTTACCTGCATTTCTCTGCAAACAATTCTTTTTTATGCATTCCAATCTGGACTGATTTATAGGCAGGAAGATCTTGTTCCTATGAAAGCTGCTCGATAGCTCAGGTCTAGTTATACTGATTAATTTTAGCTTGCTTGGCTTGCATATCTTTGCTGCAACACAAGCTGAAAAAAAGGTTGTTATTCTGAAATGGTGCAAATTGAACCGCTGTAAACCGAGGACCACCTGTACACGATTAGATTAATCAAACTGGATGAATTACAGACCCAAAACACTGCACTTTTTATCTATACTGAGGTAGGCCTCAGAAAGTTTGAAAATAGACTGAAAAGTTAAGTTGTGGGGAGGGGGGCTAACGGCCGGAGTGAGGACAAAAGAGAAAATGGAAAAAACAAACAAAGATTTTCTTCATAAATGGAAAGAGTCCACAGCTGCATTAATTACTTTTGGAAAATAAGAACCTGGCCACCAAGAGGAGGCAAAGACATCCCAGCCAAAGGCTTAAATACTCCTCCCACTTCCCTTATCCCCCAGTCATTCTTTGCCTTTTTTTCCCAGGAGGTTGGCAGAGAAGTGTCAGAAGTTTGTTTTCTTCTCTTATGGAGGGTAGTACTCTTCGACATGGGACGGGAGTTTTAAGTAATCTTGTCAGTCTCTCAGTGAGGGCTTGGATGAAAGTTAGAGTCCGGAGATGTAGGAAGAGTCTGCAAAACCATCCCGACTCATGTTAACAGCTCCTCAAGCAATCGGCGTTGTCGAACTTCGCTTTGCTGCCTGCTTTCTTCTATCAAGTCCATGGCGGAGGCAAGGCTACTATCCTTCACACTTGAAGGGCCGTGTTCCTGTTCCATGGTGTAGATTCTGGTAAGATCATTTCATTTTACTTCTTCATGAATGTACTGTAACTCATTTGTTACTGTGAACTTGCATGAAAAATATAGGGTCTCAGTGAGACTCCTTTAGTATCTTGGAATCAAGGGTTAATATCTCCTGAGAGGGATTATAGAACAGGGTTTTTTTTAATCATGTTTGTTATATGATTCAATCTGCTTATGTGTAGTGTTAACTAGGCTCGTGACTTAGAACATAACGGCCTGTTGAAGTGACGCGACCTTACGGTTGGGCATGCTTTTGTTGGACTGTACGGTTCAATTAGGAAAATTCTAGTTCGCTGGTGTCTGGTACATAGGAGGTGGTGAGTGTCCCAGGCATTGTGGGTGTCAGGTGCCGTTTAAATTGTTTTATATAAAATATATAGTCCATTTTTGGGTATCCTTGATCCAGTTATGGAGGATACTGATGCTGAGTTTGGTCAACATTCCGATTCTTCATCTTGTGAAGAATGCGAATTGGCCCCATTGACTCAGGTCAGTCAGTTATATTCTTTAGGCCATCCTAGAGTGCCTTGTTCCTCGGGCTCAGGTATTCAAGAGACTGCTGAGCCATCCGCCTCTGGGGGCCCTGTCCTCTGGGATGCGAGTTCCCTACCGCTCTCTACTGCTACACATGCGGGTAACCCAAGTTATGCGTTTCCCTCCTCGGGAGGTTGTGGCATGTTTTCACTTTTACATACTTTTGGTGTATGTTTGCAAATTGTGCTTGTGCCTGATTGCCCCAGGTCTTTCGGCCTCTGGAGGGCATGTACAGTTCCCTGCAGGTGTAACTGTTCCTGAGTGTTGTGCCTTTCGTTACAGGCTGGCTCGCCTTAGTGTTTTACTCAGACACGTTTTTGAGCTGCTTGGGGACCACCCTATCCTTCATTAGTCTCCTCCTTCGAATGGCGCACCTCGTTAGACATGGGGGGATGAAGTAATCTCCTTTAAGTCTTGTTATCGAGATCTTTCCCAGTTTTGTTGGAAGAACGGGGTTTCCGTTAGGCTGGTCCTGCGGACCTTCTGTTCTTCTTGGGCGTTAACCCTTGGGTTGCCTGTTATTTTATTTAATCCGGTTAGGATGAATTTTATTTTTCATACTATGTTTCCTGCGGGAACTTTCTCTGGGATCGATACTCATTGTTTTGCTTTTACGGAAGTTGTTCGGGACACGTTAGTCCCATGTTTGTCTGTTTTTTCTTCCTCCCTCTCTGAGGGCGGATTTAGCCACCTTGGCAATTATGACCCTGGTTGCAGGCTGCTCCTGCTTGGGTTCAGATCTTCTGTCTCACAGTCTATTCAGACACCTGGCGCCTAGTATACCTTGCTGGTCAGTTTGGGGTGCCTAGTGCTATTAACATTATTTATGTTTCTTGTTATTTGTTTTACAAGTTTCAGCTAAGCATTCTCAAAAGGACTTGTGGGTCCGTGCAGCTCTCGGGATTGTTTCAGTCCTAAATAGCCGCCTCTCTGGTGACTGGGTCAGTGTATTTTGCGGCGTCACTTTCTGTTGCCTAGAGTATTCCTTCCCACGTGGTAGGAAGATTAGAGGGTTTAGCACCTCTTTCTCCGCCGGTCGGGGCAGTATTGCTTTAGGAAATTGTCCTTTTTGGGCTTGTTCCTTTAGTGGTTCTCTTCTTCTTTGAGACCTCTTGGATTATCCGTTTCTCCTTGTGGATGGGTCGCCTTCCAGGGCCTTGGCTTCCTTTCGGGAGTGGATTGTTCCTTTTTCAGGACATCAGACAGCAAGGTCCTTTAACCGGTGTTGGGAATGCGCTGCATCTCTTTCTTGGGACAGAAGAGGTCCTAGTGGTTTACCACTTTTATGGTTCAGGTACTGCCATCCAGTTGGCATCCAAACCCAGGTTTTCCGTCCTTTGACTTTGAATCGGAGGCGATGTGGAGGCTTGATGTTGCTCTGGTCGGGTGACTTGTCCTCACTGTTCCCCTTGTGTCTGGAGCTTGTGGCTAGCTGGACAGCTAGCTCAGCATACTAATGCTCTGTGGCTACTCTGTACTGTTGAGAACCGAGGGTTGCTAGTTCGATCCCCCGCAAGGTCTACTCAGCCTTTCCTCCTTCTGAGGTTGATTAAATGAGCAGCGCCTTGTGTCCCTTAAGGGGGATTATTCACACTTTTAAAGCACAATCATGCTAATGTTGCTTGGACGCCTGTTAGCTCTAGTGTCCTTTTATGGCCTTGGCTCTTTGGAGTGTTGGGCTCTTGCAAGGGCTGGTCTCTTCCCTTTGGGTCAGGACTTGCAAGGGATTCTTGCTCTTGTTATCCGGGTTATTCTGGATTTTTCCCTTGGAGGTCTGTTTTTTTTATATCAGACGAGGGATTTATGTTCCTGGAAGATTGTTTAATCTAAACATTTGTGGGGCCCGGGCTTCTTGTCCTGATCTTCCCAGTGGTCAAAGGTTTTTTTCTGGGTTTTCTGTGGGATGTTACTGGACCTTATGATCCTGGGGGTTCCAGTTTGCGCCTGGTATGTGTGCTAGCACGATGGTGTTTTAAGGGGTTCTTCCGTGTTCATCAGTGACGTGGCCTTGTGTCCTCTCGGTTCTTCCTACGACTTGATGTCTTATGGGCAGGTGTTTATCGCCACTCTCCTCTTCAGGGGGCTCTGTGTCCTCCTTACGGAGGTGTGGTTCCTTTTTTAGGGGCCTCTCCTGTGTTTGGGAGGTTGGTGCAGATGTTTTATCTGGTTCAGGGATTGATCTGCTCATTGAGTTGTTCCTTTACCTCTGGGGAGCTATTGGCTCCGCATTGAGACTTAGTCGGATGACTTTCCTAGATCCCTTGGGTCTATCGCCTGCTCTATTGTCTTTAGATTGAAGTGGGTTTGTCCATTCTTCCGCCCTTTAGGGGGCCGGTCTTGGGGTTCCTTTCGGTTCCCTTGCTTTCAGATCTGCTGCTGCTTGGGCTGGTCCGGCTAGGTGTAGGATCTGAGATCTGTTGTTCATCCTTAGGTCTTGGGGGTGATTGTGGACCTTTTTTTTTTTTTTTTTTTTTTGTTAGGTTCTGTGCCTCTCCCCCTTTGTGATCTGTGAGTAGGCCTGGATTGCCTGGAGAGTGTCCTCTGTCTTGGAGGTTGAGCGATCTGCTATTTCGTTCTGCTGCTTCTTCTGTATGGATAAGGTTTCTCCCTGTTTTTCTACCGATGGCAGTGTGTTGCTACTTGTGATTTTCTGTTTGCTCAGTCTCTTAGTTTGAACGTTTGAGGACTTTGTCTTCAGTTCTCTTTTTCGGTGCTGTTGCACGATGTTTGGGAGATGTTTCTTCTCCTTGATGATGCCTGGTTGCTACTTCTTGGTTGGGCATCGTCTCCCCTTTTTCTTTGGATTCATTCGGGTCTCTGTGGACTTGGTATTCCTTTAAAGATTTTTTTTTTTCCTTTATGGATTTTGCTGTACCTTGGGTATCCCTTTTGCTTACCCTTGTCCTTTCCCTTTTGGGGATTTTGGTACTGTACTAAGAAGGGTTGTGTGAGGACCGACTGCTGGGCGATGGTTCACCTAGAGGAGTGTTGGCTCAGTGAGTCTGCTTGTTGTCTCTAGTTAGGCTTTCAGACTATCTACAGGTCAGTGTCCTTGGGGCCTTTTCCTTCTAGTTTTTTTTGCCCGGCTCCGACAAAGCGGGGTTTGGTTGGGTTGTGGTTTTTTCAGGCCTGGTGCCCTCAGAATGGGCCGCCTACTGTACCCTCCCATTTTTGCATTCTGTGTCCTTGGGTATTGTTTTCCCAAAAGTAATGAATGCAGCTGTGGTCTCTTTCCATTTATGAAGAAAAACTTAAATTATGCTTACCTGATAATTTTCTTTTCTTCAGATGGAAAGAGTCCACAGCGCCCCACCTGTGTTTTTCCGTGGGGCGTCCTTATTTTTTATTCTTCTGGCACCTTTTCACCCTGGTATTTTTTTCAGAATGACTGGGGGATGAGGGAAGTGGGAGGAGTATTTAAGCCTTTGGCTGGGGGGTCTTTGCCTCCTCCTGGTGGCCCGGTTCTTATTTCCAAAAAGTAATGAATGCAGCTGTGGATTCTTTCCATCTGAAGAAAAGAAAATTATCAGGTAAGCATAATTTTTTTTTTCTGTACTGAGCAAAATAGGCATAAAATACCCATAAAAACATGTCGCCTACAAACCTAGTGAGTGCACAAAAAAACACCCCTCTATGGTCTTATCAGGCATGCAGCTGCAGCAGTATCCATTAGAGAGTCCATCCAGTGCAGAGACGAGTATCACAGAGGAAATCTTGTAGGAAATACCAGAATCCCACAGTAGAAGGCTGCAGGACAAGTTCCTGTGAGGGCAGCCATGGCAGACATCCCATAGGAAATAACTTTACAGCTTGTTTGTCAAAGAGCAGCCAAACACTTCAAAAACTGTAGCCTTGTAAAAATTTCATGGCAGGAATTACTACAACAGCACTATTCAATAGAGACTTGACCATTAACAAACAAGCAGCAAACAGCCAAACCAGTACTGAAATATATCAGCAGAGATCCATATTGTAGATCCGAGTTTAAGAAAAATTTCCCATGAGGTAAAACAAAGAAGCCTAAACCATACCCAAATACATCTCTCTGACTGAACTCTGAGGGGAAACCGTGCCACAACATAGACTCAAAACCCCTTTCTCTTAAGAATCAAACACACATCTTCA
The DNA here is from genome assembly GCF_027579735.1 of Bombina bombina. Lineage (NCBI taxonomy): Eukaryota > Metazoa > Chordata > Amphibia > Anura > Bombinatoridae > Bombina > Bombina bombina. The sequence continues at coordinate 667,848,732 of NC_069500.1, read as the reverse complement.
TTCTTCAACCACCTCCAGCAGAGGCCGAAGTTAAGACTGAGCCATGTGTGAGGTGGGAGGGGTTATATATAGCTCTTGGGGTTTGGTTCTCTTTTCCTCCTAGTGGTAGAGAAGGGTAATTCCCATGAGTAATGGATACTGGACTCTCACCACCTGTATGAAAGAAATGGGGTTTTTTTTAAGGGTACCCTCATTCAAAAAGGACTATTCGTCTTCTATTAGTTAAATAGGGTGAATTTATGTTGGCTGTAGTATTAAAGGGTGCGTATCTACATATCCCAATTTACAAAGATCACCATCAGTTTTAGCATTTTGCCATTTAGGACAGTCACGTCCAATTTTTAGCTTTTTGGTTTTTTTTATTAGGCACAGCGCCCAGAATTTTTATCAAAATTCTGGGTGCTCAGGTGTCAAGTCTCAGCGTATAGTAGTTGCTCTTTACTTGGATTATATTGTTTCAAGAGCCATCTTTACCTTTGGCTGTCTTTCACACCAGCAGACTACTATACTTTATTCGCAGTCAACGCAAGACCAAGTTACAGCCAGCATGTCAGACTTGTCAGTCAAATTTTCATCCTTCGGTAGCTCTGTGTGATATGACATGATAGGCTTGATGGTAGCAGCAACAGATGCCATCCCCTTTAATTATATCCTCTTCAACCAAGCATGCTGAGTCAATGTAGTGGGGATTACATTTGTCTCTCTCAGACAATGGAGAAAAGAACACAAAGGCACCAAAATGGCCTAGTGCAGTCAGGCTACCCAGGATAATTGTAAGGCAGATTCGCTACTCAAAAGTGGGAGAGCACCAACAGAGGCACTTACGGGGCAGGCTGGAACCTTGTAGTCGTCCTGCAGACTGAGCACTAGCAGAAGAGGTCCTAATGGTATATGGGATGTGGGAATCCAAACTTGTGAGAGATCCCTAAAACAAGAAAGCACAGACCCCCATTGCCTAGCACAGTAGGGCACAGCAATATTATGCAACGGGGAGATGCACTTACATATATGTAGCACCAGATGGGTGTTAAAAACACAGGCTGGGACTTCTCAGCCACCCAGCAGATTGCACTCCAGCAAACATCTCACAGAAGTCTTGTGGAAAAAAAATGGAACTCAATCCCAGTAAGGGAGACAACCCCCAGGTAAATGATTAAAACGCAAGTGTATATATAAAAAATACTTTATTAAAAACAGAAACGCATTTCTCAGTCACAAGAGAACTGTTTCATCAGGCTAGTAAAAATAAAATGAAATACTCTCACTATATATAACCCCTAGTGTATTTCATTTTAGTTTATATATATATATATATATATATATATATATAGCACATAAGCATCTATAGCACATAACCATCATGTTGCATGTAGTATGCCCCTATTATTTTGTTAATTGTACTTAAAGAGACAGTCTACTCCAAAAATGTTGTTGTTTAAAAAGATAGATAATGCCTTTATTACCCATTCCCCAGTTTTGCATAACCAACATGGTTATATTAATACACTTTTCTCTTGTTAAGTGTATCCAGTCCACGGATCATCCATTACTTGTGGGATATTCTCCTTCCCAACAGGAAGTTGCAAGAGGATCACCCACAGCAGAGCTGCTATATAGCTCCTCCCCTCACTGCCATATCCAGTCATTCTCTTGCAACTCTCAACAAAGATGGACGTAATAAGAGGAGAGTGGTGTAATATAGTTAGTTTTTTAACTTCAATCAAAAGTTTGTTATTTTAAATGGTACCGGAGTGTACTGTTTCATCTCAGGCAGCATTAGAAGAAGAATCTGCCTGTGATTTCTATAATCTTAGCAGAAGTAACTAAGATCCACTGCCGTTCTCACATATTCTGAGGAGTGAGGTAACTTCAGAGGGGGAATGACGTGCAGGTTTTCCTGCAATAAGGTATGTGCAGTTAACATATTTCTAGGGATGGAATTTGCTAGAAAAATGCTGCTGATACCGGATTAATGTAAGTTAAGCCTTAAATGCAGTGATAGCGACTGGTATCAGGCTTATTAACAGAGATACATACTCTTATAAAAGTGTAATATAAAACGTTTGCTGGCATGTTAATCGTTTTTATATATGTTTGGTGACAAAACTTATTGGGGCCTAGTTTTTTTCCACATGGCTGGCTTGATTTTTGCATAGAAACAGTTTCCTGAGGCTTTCCACTGTTGTAATATGAGTGGGAGGGGCCTATTTTAGCGCTTTTCTGCGCAGCTAGAATTACAGACACTCGGCTTCCTTCTGCATGATACAGGACATCTCTGAAGGGCTCAAAAGGCTTCAAAAGTCGTGTTTGAGGAGGGTAACAACCACAGTAGACTGTGGCAGTTGTTGTGACTGTGTTTTAAAAACGTTTTTGTCATTTATTATTCCGTTTTTGGTATTAAGGGGTTAATCATCAATTTGCAAGTGGGTGCAATGCTCTGCTGACTTGTTACATACACTGTAAATATTTCGTTAGTGTAACTGCCTTTTTTCACTGTTATTTCAAATTTTGTCAAAATTTGTTTCTCTTAAAGGCGCAGTAACGTTTTTTATATTGCTTGTTAACTTGCTTTAAAGTGTTTTCCAAGCTTGCTAGTCTCATTGCTAGTCTGTACAAACATGTCTGAAACAGAGGATACTTGTTCATTATGTTTAAAAGCCATGGTGGAGCCCCATAGGAGAATGTGTACTAAATGTATTGATTTCACCTTAAACAGTAAAGATCAGTCTTTATCTATAAAAGAATTGTCACAAGAGGGGTCTGTCGAGGGGGAAGTTATGCCGACTAACTCTCCCCATGTGTCGGACCCTTCGCCTCCCGCTCAAGGGACGCACGCTAATATGGCGCCAAGTACATCAGGGACGCCCATAGCGATTACTTTGCAGGACATGGCTGCAATCATGAATAATACCCTGTCAGAGGTATTATCCAGATTGCCTGAATTGAGAGGCAAGCGCGATAGCTCTGGGGTTAGGCGAGATACAGAGCGCGTAGATGCTGTAAGAGCCATGTCTGATACTGCGTCACAATATGCAGAACCTGAGGACGGAGAGCTTCAGTCTGTGGGTGACGTCTCTGAATCGGGGAGACCTGATTCAGAGATTTCTAATTTTAAATTTAAGCTTGAGAACCTCCGTGTATTGCTTGGGGAGGTATTAGCTGCTCTGAATGACTGACACAATTGCAGTGCCAGAGAAATTGTGTAGGCTGGATAAATACTATGCAGTGCCGGTGAGTACTGATGTTTTTCCAATACCTAAAAGGCTTACAGAGATTATTAGTAAGGAGTGGGATAGGCCCGGTGTGCCCTTTTCCCCACCTCCTATATTTAGAAAAATGTTTCCAATAGATGCCACTACACGGGACTTATGGCAGACAGTCCCTAAGGTGGAGGGAGCAGTTTCTACTTTAGCAAAGCGTACCATTATCCCGGTTGAGGACAGTTGTGCTTTTTCAGATCCAATGGATAAAAAATTAGAGGGTTACCTTAAGAAAATGTTTATTCAACAAGGTTTTATTTTACAGCCCCTTGCATGAATTGCGCCTGTCACTGCTGCGGCGGCATTCTGGTTTGAGGCCCTGGAAGAGGCCATCCATACAGCTCCATTGACTGAAATTGTTGACAAGCTTAGAACACTTAAGCTAGCTAACTCATTTGTTTCTGATGCCATTGTTCATTTGACTAAACTAACGGCTAAGAATTCCGGATTCGCCATCCAGGCGCGTAGGGCGCTATGGCTAAAATCCTGGTCAGCTGATGTGACTTCAAAGTCTAAATTACTCAACATTCCTTTCAAGTGGCAGACCTTATTCGGGCCTGGTTTGAAAGAAATTATTGATGACATTACTGGAGGTAAGGGTCATACCCTTCCTCAAGACAGGGCCAAATCAAAGGCCAAACAGTCTAATTTCCGTGCCTTTCGAAATTTCAAGGCAGGTGCAGCATCAACTTCCTCTGCTTCAAAACAAGAGGGAACTTTTGCTCAATCCAAGCAGGCCTGGAAACCTAACCAGTCCTGGAACAAGGGCAAGCAGGCCAGAAAGCCTGCTGCTGCCTCTAAGACAGCATGAAGGAGCGGCCCCCTATCCGACAACGGATCTAGTAGGGGGCAGACTCTCTCTCTTCGCCCAGGTGTGGGCAAGAGATGTTCAGGATCCCTGGGCGTTGGAGATCATATCTCAGGGATATCTTCTGGACTTCAAAGCTTCTCCTCCACAAGGGAGATTTCACCTTTCAAGATTATCTGCAAACCAGATAAAGAAAGAGGCATTCCTAAGCTGCGTACAAGATCTCCTTGTAATGGGAGTGATCCATCCAGTTCCTCGGACGGAACAAGGACAGGGGTTTTATTCAAATCTGTTTGTGGTTCCCAAAAAAGAGGGAACCTTCAGACCAATTTTGGATTTAAAGATCCTAAACAAATTCCTCAGCGTTCCGTCATTCAAGATGGAAACTATTCGAACCATTTTACCCATGATCCAAGAGGGTCAGTACATGACCACATTGGACTTAAAGGATGCCTACCTTCACATTCCGATTCACAAGAATCATCATCAGTTCCTGAGGTTTGCCTTTCTAGACGGGCATTACCAATTTGTAGCTCTTCCATTCGGGTTGGCTACAGCCCCAAGAATTTTTACAAAGGTTCTGGGCTCACTTCTGGCAGTCCTAAGACCGCGAGGCATAGCGGTGGCTCCTTACCTGGATGAAATCCTGATACAGGCGTCAAGCTTTCAAATTGCCAGATCTCATACAGAGATAGTTCTGGCATTCCTGAGGTCGCATGGGTGGAAAGTGAATGAAGAAAAGAGTTCTCTATCTCCTCTCACAAGGGTTTCCTTACTAGGGACTCTAATAGATTCTGTAGAAATTAAAATTTACCTGACGGAGTCCAGGTTATCAAAACTTCTAAATGCTTGCCGAGTTCTAAACTCCATTCCGCGCCCCACGGTGGCTCAGTGCATGGAAATAATCGGCTTAATGGTAGCGGCGATGGACATAGTGCCATTTGCGCGCCTGCATCTCAGACCGCTGCAATTATGCATGCTCAGTCAGTGGAATGGGGATTACACAGATTTGTCCCCTCTGCTAAATCTGGATCAGGAAACCAGAGATTCTCTTCTCTGGTGGTTATCTCGGGTCCATCTGTCCAAGGGTATGACCTTTCGCAGACCAGATTGGACAATTGTAACAACAGATGCCAGCCTTCTAGGTTGGGGTGCAGTCTGGAACTCCCTGAAGGCTCAGGGTTCATGGACTCAGGAGGAGAAACTCCTCCCAATAAATATTCTGGAGTTAAGAGCAATATTCAATGCTCTTCTAGCTTGGCCTCAGCTAGCAACACTGAGGTTCATCAGATTTCAGTCGGACAACATCACAACTGTGGCTTACATCAACCATCAAGGGGGAACCAGGAGTTCCCTAGCGATGTCAGAAGTCTCCAAGATAATTTGCTGGGCAGAGACTCACTCTTGTCACCTGTCAGCGATCCATATCCCAGGTGTAGAGAACTGGGAGGCGGATTTTCTAAGTCGTCAGACTTTTCATCCGGGGGAATGGGAACTCTATCCGGAGGTGTTTGCTCAATTGGTTCTCCGTTGGGGCAAACCAGAATTGGATCTCATGGCGTCTCGCCAGAACGCCAAGCTTCCTTGTTACGGATCCAGGTCCAGGGACCCAGAAGCGGCACTGATAGATGCTCTAGCAGCGCCTTGGTTCTTCAACCTGGCTTATGTGTTTCCACCGTTTCCTCTGCTCCCTCGTCTGATTGCCAAAATAAAACAGGAGAGAGCATCGGTGATATTGATAGCGCCTGCGTGGCCACGCAGGACCTGGTATGCAGACCTAGTGGACATGTCATCCTTTCCACCATGGACTCTGCCTCTGAGACAAGACCTACTAATACAAGGTCTTTTCAATCATCCGAATCTACTTTCTCTGAGACTGACTGCATGGAGATTGAACCCTTGATCCTATCAAAGCGTGGCTTCTCCAAGTCAGTAATTGATACCTTAATACAGGCTCGAAAGCCTGTCACCAGGAAAATTTACCACAAGATATGGCGTAAATATCTTCATTGGTGTGAATCCAAGAATTACTCATGGAGTAGGGTTAGGATTCCTAGGATATTGTCCTTCCTCCAAGAGGGTTTGGACAAAGGATTATCAGCTAGTTCTTTAAAGGGACAGATTTCTGCTCTGTCCTTTTACACAAGCGTCTGGCAGAAGTTCCAGACGTTCAGGCATTTTGTCAGGCTTTAGTTAGAATTAAGCCTGTGTTTAAACCTGTTGCTCCTCCATGGAGCTTAAACTTGGTTCTTAAAGTTCTTCAAGGGTTTCCGTTTGAACCCCTTCATTCTATTGATATCAAACTTCTTTCATGGAAAGTTCTTTTTCTGATGGCTATTTCCTCGGCTCGAAGAGTCTCGGAGTTATCTGCCTTACATTGTGATTCTCCTTATCTGATCTTTCATTCAGATAAAGTTGTTCTGCGTACAAAACCTGGGTTTTTACCTAAGGTGGTTTCTAACAAGAATATAAATGAAGAGATTGTTGTTCCATCATTATGTCCTAATCCTCCTTCAAAGAAGGAACGTCTTTTGCATAATCTAGACATAGTCCGTGACTTGAAGTTTTACTTACAGGCTACTAAAGATTTTCGCCAAACATCTAACCTGTTTGTTGTTTACTCTGGACAGAGGAGAGGTCAAAAGGCCTCGGCAACCTCTCTTTCTTTTTGGCTTCGGAGTATAATCCGTTTAGCCTATGAGACTGCTGGACAGCAGCCTCCTGAAAGGATTACAGCTCATTCTACTAGAGCTGTGGCTTCCACCTGGGCCTTTAAAAATGAGGCCTCTGTTGAACAGATTTGCAAGGCTGCAACTTGGTCTTCACTTCATACTTTTTCCAATTTTTACAAATTTGATACTTTTGCTTCTTCGGACGCTGTTTTTGGGAGAAAGGTTCTACAGGCAGTGGTTCCTTCCGTTTAAGTTCCTGCCTTGTCCCTCCCATCATCCGTGTACTTTAGCTTTGGTATTGGTATCCCACAAGTAATGGATGATCCGTGGACTGGATACACTTAACAAGAGAAAACATAATTTATGCTTACCTGATAAATGTATTTCTCTTGTAGTGTATCCAGTCCACGGCCTGCCCTGTCCTTTTCAGGCAGGTCTAAATTTTAATTAAACTACAGTCACCACTGCACCCTATGGTTTCTCCTTTCTCAGCTTGTTTCGGTCGAATGACTGGATATGGCAGTGAGGGGAGGAGCTATATAGCAGCTCTGCTGTGGGTGATCCTCTTGCAACTTCCTGTTAGGAAGGAGAATATCCCACAAGTAATGGATGATCCGTGGACTGGATACACTACAAGAGAAATAAATTTATCTGGTAAGCATAAATTATGTTTTTACCTCTGTGATTTACTTGCACCTAAGCCTTTTCTGACAGCCCCCTGATCACATGACATTTTATTTATTATCTATTGACTTGCATTTTACCCAATTAGTGCAGTGTCTGCCACAACCTACCAGCGTTAGCACAATGTTATTTATATGCTCACATGTACTAGCAGCCCCCTGTTGTGAAAAGCAAATAAAAAATCATGTGATAAGAGGCTGTCTTTAGTGGCTTAGAAACAGGCAGACATTTACAGGTTTAAAGGTTATAAAGTATATTAACATAACAATGTTGGTTGTGCAAAACTGGGGTATAGGTAGTAAAGACGTTACCTATCTTTTTACACAATAACAATAATTGTTTTTCTTCAGTGCTCTCCATTGAAGTCTTTCCGGAGAATACGTTAATGCGGTTGTGATATTCAAAGTCCTCCGGTTAGCATGTTGGGTTTTTACTTTCAACCTGTAATTTGTGTGCTCTCAAACACATGCAAAAACCTACTTCTAACGAAGTTTACGCTCAAGCGAAAAAGCACTAAATAGCATGCCACTTGTAATCTGGCCCTCTATGCGCTAACATCCCACCTCTACTTTAACATTTTTTACCTTGGGTGTATTAAGGAAAATAATACTCCATTATCTACATTGGGACCCAGTTGCATTGATTCATTTGTATCCATAATTCTAGACTGTATGTAAGAAAAGTAGGCTATTTCTCTATATGAAATTTGAACGTCTAAAAAAGTGTTGTTTCTTTTGGCTATCTCTTCTGCTAGAAGAGCTTCTGAATTGTCTGTTCTCTCTTGTGAGTCTCCTTAGCTTTATCCTGATGGAAAATCAGATGTTTTGCGGACTTCTTTCAAATTTTTACCTAAGTTTGTTAACTCTCTCAATGTTAATAGGGAAATTATTGTTCCCTCTTTGTGTCCTAATCTGAAGAATGATACTGAAAGGACTTTGCATTCTTTGGATGTTGTTAGAGCATTGAAATATTATGTTGATGCTACAAATTATTTCAGAAAGACTTCTAGTCTTTTTTTATTCTTTTTTCCTGGTCCTAAGAAAGGCCAGAAGGCCTCAACTATTTCTTTAAACTCTTGGTTGAAACGTCTGATTCAGAAAGCTTATTTGGAGGCAGGGAAATCTCCGCCTTAGAGAATTACAGCTTGTTCTACTAAATCGGTTGCCATATCTTGGCCTTTCAAGAATGAGGCTTCAGTTGATCAAATTTGCAAAGCGGCTACTTGGTCTTCTCTGAATACATTTACTAAATTTTACCATTTCAATGTTTTTCCCTCATTTGGTAGAAAGGTCCTTCAGGCAGTCTCAGTTTGATAATTATGCCTATAATTTTGATTATTATTTTTTGTCATAAAAGACATTATTTTGGGCTTTGGATTTAAATTTCTCAGTGAAAAAAATCCCTCCCTTTATTGTTACTCGTAGATTTCCTGATCTTGGGTATTATATCCCATACGTAACAGCTCGTAGACTATCTATATGAAAGAAAACATCATTTATGTAAGCACTTACCTGATAAATTAATTTCTTTAATTAAACCTGATGAAACAGCAACTGGTTGGCTGAAAAACGTGTTGCTAGTATTTTATTATTCTTTTTAAATAAAGTAAGTTTTTTACACTTACCACTTGCTGCCATACATCCTCCATTTCTTAACCATCACATTTCCTGGATTTCTGGGAGTTCCTGCTTGCCTAGTATCAGTCTACTGGGTGAGTGTTTGATCCCAGTTCGCTTCTATTGCACCAAGGGAGGAGCTTCACCAAATGTGAGTGTAAATTTTACCATATTACCCCTATCCTGTTTAAATATTACTAGGCCATATTGGCACCCTTGTTCTCTGTTTACATCACCTACAGATTACTGAACATCTACCGGAGGTCAGTCTGCTGGGTGACTGAATTAGACCCCAGCCTGCTCCATCTGCACCACTAGGGGTGCTTCACCTAATGTGAATGTATCTATTATACACTCAATTCACTATTGTATCAAACAATATTGGACCATGTGGTGCTTCTGTCTCTTTATGTTGTCTAAAGATCAATGATCCTGGATCGTGGCCTTGATCCTCATACAGACAGCTGCCTTGACCTGAACCAATTACCATTTATGGTGATATATCATTATATATGGGACAATATTATTACTGCTATTTCTATTGAGATATTTTCACATTATTACAGTATTTAATTGATATAATTGAACCTATATAATTTGCTCAGTTGAACTTGCTTGTGCTTAATGAGACATTACAGTGTGATCTATATTGTGAGACACATGATATCTAGCTCTCTATTAGATTCTAGGTAAAGATTCTCACTGTTTCTTATGATGATACCTCTGATTTATAGTCATATAGCACTTATATTTGTATCTGATATACCAAGGACGCCACTATATACATTTATTTTTACATCTTTTTTCCTGCTCCTCTATTTTTTTGTTTTTTACTTCTTAAACATCTCATCACTTGGCTATACATTAAACTGAGGTATGTGTGAGGTGGGAGGGATATTTATAGGCTTTTGAGGTTTGGGAAACTTTGCCTCCTCCTGGTAGGAATGTACAGGTAGCCCTCAGTTTACGCCGGGGTAAGGTTCCAGAAGGAATGGTTCTGGAATGTAAGTCAATGGGAAGTGAGGGAGATAGGTTCCAGGCCCCTCTCAAAATTGTCATAAGTAACACCTAATACATTATTTGTAAAGCTTTGAAATGAAGACTTTAAATGCTAAACAGCATTATAAACATAATAAAATAATCACACAACTCAGCATATATAATTAAACTAAGTTAAATGAACAAAAACATTTGCTAAACAGCATAATAAACCTAATAAAATAATCACACAACACAGACTTCACTTGCATTTTTCTGCAAACAGTTCTTTCTATGCATTCCAATCTGGACTGATTTATAGACAGGAAGATCTTGTTCCTTTGAAATATGCTCGATAGCTCAGGTCTGGTTAAACTGATTAATTTCAGCTTGCTTGGCTTTGCTCCACCTACTGGCTATTTTAATAAATGCACTGCTTCTCAATGCTTTTCAATAGCAGTCACATGACTGGAAAAAAAGGTTGTTATTCTGAAATGGTGTAAATTGAACCGTTGTAAACGAGGGCCACCTGTATATTCCATATGTAACAGCTAATGGACTCTCGCCACCACAAAATAAATTAATTTATCAGGTAATTTCTTAAATTAATTATGTTTTTTACCTGCAATAACTTAATTAGAACAAAGCCTAGTTAGTGATTTACTAGTACAGAATGCCAAAGTAGAATAGTATATTTGTTGCTGAAGTAGATCACAGCAAAATAATATAAGTAGTAAGCTGTAAGATGACTACTTTGCAGTATGTAATGTAGTTTTAAATTTACAAAATGATATGGAATGAGTAAGTAAACTTAAAGCGTACTAGAGTTCATATGGTATCGAAAAGAGGATTCAATAATGAACATCCAGATAACCAAAAATGTATGTGATGTATAATGACTGACACAGTAAGAAGCTGAATACAAATAGTAACAAGAAGTGATAACAAAACAGTACTTATCTTGCCATAGAAATCCCAGTTGTAGAGCAGAAAGGTAGAGTCCAGAGCTGGTGAGATGAATTATAACCGCTGACCAGAAGTACTGAGTGATCCGGAGGAGTGTAGAAAATGCAGGAGGTCAAAGGCAGTAACCATTGCTGATAGAACAGCCGGAATCCACACGGCTAGTATAGATGAAGTGGAGTGTGCTGCAGCAAGAGTTCCCGGAAGTGAGTGATAGGCCAGTTCAGCAGAGGTCAAGCAGCAGTGTATAGGCTGTATAAAGGGAGACGGCTGGAATTCACTAGCACCAGGTAGAGAGCTGGTAGAGATGCAAGATAACGTCCAAAATTAAGCAGAATGAGACCAGCAAATAACGGCAACAGCACAGGATAACAAGTAATCCGGTCAGGGTAACTACAGAATTCATCAGACAGAGCTTGAAGGCAATTGCTAAAGTAACAGTTGAGGTTTACTTGCAATAATCAAGCAAGGAATGAGAGGAAGAGTCAGGTGATATAGGCAGGTGAATTAGGGTGGAGCTTCACTTAAAGGTGAAGCTGAGATTAATATGACATTACCTCTGTAAGTACCTTGTATCTAAGCATCTGGAGACTGCCCCCTTATTTCAGTTAATTTGACAGACTTGCATTTTAGCTAATAAGTGCTGACTCTTAGGTAACTCCACAGGAGTGAGCACAATGTTATCTGTATGGCACACATGAACTAGCGCTGTCTAGATGTAAAAACTGTTAAAATGCAGATAAGAGGCAGCCTTCAAGGGCTTATAAATTAGCATATGAGCCTACCTAGGTTTACCTTTCAACAATGAATGCCAAGAGAACAAAGCAAATTTGAGGATAAATATAGATTGTAAAGTTGTTAAAAAATTGCATGCCCTATCTAAATCATGAAAGTTTAATTTTGACTAGACTGTTCCTTTAAGTCCTTTTTATCTATAACCACAAAATACAAAGTAGTATTGTAAATATTGCCATTTTCCCTGCACACTTTCATGTCTTCTAAAATTTTCTGTATGAAAAAAGCATTCAAATCCCTATGGAATGAAATCTTAAAGGGAAATCATACTCAAAATGTTTGTCATGTTAACAGCAATAAAATCCAAAAAGTAGAGTCCCAGCACCACAGGTAGAAAGCTACACGTCACCTTGGGATAACTGCCCTGGACCCCAAATCAATATAACAAAAATAGACCGCAAGGTGACAGCAGAAAATGTATTTATTTATAATAAGAGGCAAGAACAGACAGGTGACGTTTCGGGATCTTATCCCTTCCTTATGCCTTAAAGGGCCACTGTAAGTAAATATTTTATATGCCTGTTACTAACTAACTACCCCAAATACGCTTTTTATCAATAGCATTTCATTAACATATCTCTACCGTATATCAGAAATCTTGTCTGCAAATTTAATTGTTTTCCAAACCCAGTCCATGGGTATCCTTTGCTCTGTACCAATCCGTTTACAATACGTAGGTTTCAAAATGGCGCTTTAAACACAAAGTTATTGGTTTAAGCATTTTGAACACGCAGTGCTGAAAATAGTGGGCAGGATAACGTGACATCATCAGCAAATAAAAGATATAACTTTTAGAACGTTATGAAACTTCATTTTGGAGAAAATATAGGTCAGTAGGTTTTAATTAATGTTTATTAACTTTAATATGTTAATTGTTTAGCTTAAAAATTATAACAGAAAGTAATCCTTTAAGGAAGGGATAATATTCCGAAGCGTCGCCTGTCTGTTCTTGCCTCTTATTATAAATAAATACATTTTCTGTTGTCACCTTGCTGCCTATTTATGTTAACAGCAATGCTAGCATTTTAGTTGACACACATGGCTATTGATCTACTGGTGGAAACCTTTATAAAATATTGTTGCTATGAAGCCCCTAAATATTAACAAGTCTGGGATAAAGTTCTCAAGGAACAAATCAGGGTTGGGTTATAAAAACAAGACACAAAAAACACAAAAGGGTTAAATCACCATTACTTCATTACCACTTTACCCAATAAACACACAGACAACTTTTGGAGATATAAGACCATGGAACAAGGTCACGTTTATTAAATAACCAGGCACAAGTAACTAAACTTTTTTCAAAGCTTTAACGCTAGGTAGCGGCATCTGAGGTCCTAAATTATGTATGTACAAATAACATAAAATTTAGAGCAAGCGTTTTGAGGTCACTGGCCATCGTTCAAGGACTGCAATGCTCCTACAGAGCATTGCCTTTCAAAGGGGGTTGGCATCATCCGTTAGAGATTTCTAGGCCAGCAGGCCCGCAGGGAAAGGCATTACAAGCTGCAACTTTTAACATCATGCCCCTCCCATTAGCTCGACCAGACCCTTACAGAAGCCAGAATTTTTTTTTATTATTCCGTGACCCAGCCACGCCAGCTGATCCAATATTCTTCTTAATCGCCAAGCTTCAACCCCTAATGGCCCTCAAGATGTAAGTCGCCTCAACAAACATCCCCGAGGGGAACCGAACTTTAACACTTTGGGCTTACAACAGCTAGCAATAGACATCCTCCTGCCAAAGTCCTCAAGCCACCCTAGTTGTTCCCTTTACCACAGTGCCGCCCCATAATACCTGTAAACAAATAAAAATGCTGAACAACAAGGGAGGTACTGGGTGGGGAAACACTTCTCTCAGTCGAACAGGAACAAAAAAGTCTATCCATGCCTTTTATAGGTAAGCAATCTCCACCCCAACATTGGCAACAATGTTGCACACACACTCCCAGCACCAGATTCACATATCAGACAGGCAGCATAACCCTTAAGAGGCGCCAAGCACAGTTATGCGCTACACTAACATATGGGTTAAATCCCCATTACTTCATTACCACTTTACCCAATAAACACACAGACAACTTTTGACGGTATAAGACCATGGAGCAAGGTCACGTTTATTAAATAACCAGGCACAAGTAACTAAACTTTTTTCAAAGCTTTAACGCTAGGTGGAGGCATCTGAGGTCCTAAATTATATATGTACAAATAACATAAACTTTAGAGCAAGTGCTTTGAGGTCAACGGCCATCATTCAAGGGCTGCAATGCTCCTGCCGAGCATTACCTTTCAAAGGGGGTTGGCATCATCCGTTAGGGATTTCTAAATCAGCAGGCCCGCAGGGAGAGGTGCGACTTGAAACATCATGCCCCTCCCATAAGCTCGACCACACCCTTACAGAAATCAGAAAAATTATTATTAGGCCATGACCCCGCCACAAGAGCTACACTATCCCCCATCTAACTGGAGCTCTTTCCGCCACCACTTACAAATCATACATAGGGACTCTTTATAGTACATAGTGACTGAATGCCTCCTTCAAGTTTGCTAAAAATAAATCTAAACCCTCTTCAGTCAAGTGCACACCATCAGGTCTATAGAGGCGCTTACAATCCCCTATAATATTCTTGTGCCTGATCATGAAACCACCTTCCTCCACAATCAACCTCCCCACATCCCTGTTCAACTTCTTTCGAATCCTGTAAACTGATCTATGCACTCGCACATTCCTCCACTGTAAACAAGCTATAACATTCGACCAAGCCAAACGCACACCAGGGAAGCGAAATTTCAACCACCGCAAATCTGATTGCATAATCGATGTTAACTCCAACACAGGCACAGACCCCACATCATTCCTGACCAGATGCAGCACAATTAGGTAAGGCCTGCCCCATCTGTAAACAGCTTCTTCGAGACACCTTGGCAGGTCCCTCCAAAGCATTCCTCTCCTTCCAAGCCACCTAATGGAAACCGCATCTGGTCAAATCCCCAGCTGCTAGCCTTCCGGATGCTTCAAGGCGTGTATTGCTGCCCAGTGCACATATGAGTGCCTGACTATCCACCCCCTGCATGGAGGGGTCCTTATCCCTAAAACAAAGGAGAATTACTGTAAAATAACACTGGATAAACTTAACAACATTAATTAACTAAACAAAAGTACTATTTAGCTATGTTCGCTTAAAGGTCTAATAAATAACTTATACCATTTTGAGTTCCATCTCCCTAGTTTTTTAATTCCTTGTTCTGACACACCTTCAGCAGCTTCACTAGTGGCAGAGTCAAGGCGCAATAACATCTTGCTTAAGCCCCGCCTTCTCCACCGCCCAGTTCAATACCTTTTTAAACTGAAATTTTGACAGATTAGTACCATCAATATGTACAAAAAAAATTGCCCTGATGCTCCTTGTCGCTTTCTAGAGTACTCAGGGATGAGCCTGACAGGACAACACTCTGGACTTGACTGTTCCTGCATCATTAAACTTACGGCCTTTTCACTCTTTATCTGTCTTAGATCAGTAGCAATGCCTTCTGATCAAACTGAACATGTTGAACCTGAATACCCATCCTCACCGATAGCCTGGACTGAGCTACCAATTCACCTACTCTCAGGGCCCCAAAGAACGTCATTGCAAATGCTGCCCTAAACAAGCAAACTTTAAAGTCATCTGCACAAACCTTTGGCAGTACCGCCAACAAAACTTCTAACCGCTGAACTATGATAGGCTCACGTCTGTCTGCTCACCGCACTTCAATCCTGCCCCAGACTCTTAACACTTGATGAACTAAAAAAGCATTCATATAATCCAGCAAACTTACTGAAAAATGCAACCAACGTAAGTATCTCACCACCAATGGGGAAGAAGCTGAAAGCTTATTGATAGCGAATACGACACTCATGTTATCCCACCAGAAAATAACAGTTTTGTTGGCCAGTTGCTTCCCCCATAATTCAATGGGCACCACTATGGGAAACAACTCTAGCAACGTCAAATTCCTAGTCAAACCCTTAGCTACCCATTCCTGAGGCCAGGGTTCTGCACTCCAAGCACGCTTGAAGTATGCTTCATAACCATGAGCCCCCACTGCATCTGTGAACAGGTGCAACGCCTGACTAGACATTCTCTCTTGCCTCCACATCAAAACCCTGTTAAGTCTGATAGAAACAACATCCAAACTTTCAGATCTTCCTTCATCTCTTCTGAGACCCTACATGGCTTGTGCCCCCTGTCTTTCCCCTTCAGTGGGCCCTCTAACCTCTTGTTAAACACCCTACCCATAGGGATGACACTACAGGCAAAGTTCAAAAGTGAGTGAAGCTCCCTTAGCAGGAGCGTTTCAACTGCCACAGCTGCAGAAACCACGGCTAGCATGCAAGACACTTTTTCTTCAGGCAGCCGGCACAGCCTTTCCTGTGTGTCGATTTTGATACCCAGAAATATTAAGCGAGTGCACAGCCTCTGTGTCTTTTCCTCCGCTAAATGTACCCCAAAATGGGAAAAGATGTTTCTCATTACCGACATGAGCCTAGTACATTTCGTTGAGCCTGCCCTACCTACTAGTAAGAAATCATCCAAATAATGCCCTATCAGGCCCCTGCCAGCTGCAGATGAAACTGCCCAGTGCAGAAATGTACTGAACGTTTCAAAGAAAGCACAGGATACTGAACAACCCATTGGAAGACAGTGATCCACAAAGTAGGAGCCATCAAACCAACAACCCGAAAGGATGCTGGATGAATAGGCAACAAATGAAATGTTGACTCAATGTCCAGCTTGGCCATTGACGCCCCCACCCCTGCCTGCTAAACCAGTGCTATAACCTGGTCAAAGGACTGATAATGAACCAAGCTAATCTCCGGGTCGATCGCATCATTCGCCGATTTACCCTTAGGGTATGAACTGAAATTTCCCCTTTTCCTTCTTTGGTACCACCCCCAAAGGGGAGATTACCAGCCCTTTCAAAGGTGGTTCCAAAAATGGCCCCGCCATGCACCCCAATTTCAAATCCTTGTCCAACTTTTCCCTAACTTCCCGGGGATACTTGTACGCTGATTTCAAGTTCCGCTTCTGCTGGGCCCCTACCATGTCCCTTGCCACAGGTATGCAAAATCCCTCTCGCAAACCAGACAGTAGCAGTCCAGCCACTTTCCTATTTGGGTATGCTCTGAGCCAAGGCTCAAGAGCTTCCAACTTCAGGGGGGTTGGAGCCTTTTGAGCCAACTCCTCCCCTGCCCCACGCCCGATCCCCTCTTTCCTCCTTGAACATTCAGTCCCTGGATGCGCGGCTCTGCAGTACAAGCAGGAGTGATGAAAGGAACAGTTGGCTTCTCTGTCAGACTTGCCGTCATTGTATTTCCAACATTCTCTGCCGTTCCATTTTAAGCCACCCAACTGTCTGCTTGTACCAGCCCTCCCCCCTGGCATGGGGGAAGTAACCTTTCTGCCCCCAGGAGCTGCCACAGGTGCACGTTAGTCTTACCAAATGACAATAGTGAGTTCCCCACCATCTTACGCCTGTAATCCGCATCGTACGACCGCCATACCCCATCTTTGTACGTTTTATGGATAAACTCGATTGTTTCCATATATTTTAACACATCCAGTCTCTGCTCAGCCTCGATCAGACAGGATGCCAGCACTCTAAAACAACTCCGCCACTCGTTCATAGTTTCTGGTCTTTTGAGCTTCTTAGGACCCCTGCCTTCATCACTCCTCTCTTTGGCTCTGTAAGCCTCAACCGAGAGCTCGGAAATATTTACATATTTTCCATCCCTGATCTTCTTCACTAACTTACTCTTAAGGTAAGAATGTAGTGAGTAAACACTGCAGGGATACGTGTCACCCTGCGATGCCACCTTCCTCTCCGGATCTCTGGGGGGGTGACCGCCCCCTGATCCCTACTTGGCAGCCCTCCTATATTGGTAGCACCCATAAGTGCCCTACCTGCAGACCCCAGGCTAACCCCAGTCCCTGCTGCCTGCCTCGACTCCTGTCTCTCTTGCCTCGCTACCAACTTGTGCAAGAACCTCAGCACCCTCTTCTGCAATTTAGATACTGGCCATAAGGAATCGTCCCTTTCAGAACCTGAGTCACTAGACGAAACCTGCTCCCCCCTCTCCCCCCCCCCCAAGGTACTAATGCCTCACCTGCCAATGGAGTTGGATGGGCTGCTCCTTCCGAACTCCCTGCTGCTTGATCCCTTGGTGTTGCCACATCACTGGATCCTGCTGCTTGTTCAGAGACCGCAGCTATTCTGTTGACCCGCCTTAGTTGTTCCTAAAAAGACAAAATGGAGCCGGGAGTACCAAGGACACCAGGAAGGGGGTTAAACCCCATCCCTAGTGTATGCCCGCCCAACCACTGCCCTGCTACCCCACTCCTTTCATGCAGCCGTCTTTGGCCCCCCACTCCTCCTTGCACACTCGCGGCCTCATCCCTACTCGTTTGAGCCACATTCAAACTCCCTTGATTATAAGCGACCATTTCACAGCCAAAACCTGTCTCCCTCCCATGTACAACGCTAACTGGTTGCCTGTACTCTATAGGCCTATTCCCTGCCCCTTGAGCCAGCAATGAAGCCAGCCGATAAATTTCCTCCATAACTGCGTTCTGTCCGCTTCCAGATGGCTCACGCCCCCCTGCCATGTTGCCTAAAGTACTATATGGCATGTCCATCTGATCCCCCAAACCTCTTAATCCTGGTTCACCTAGAACAGCCACAGGCCCTTGACCCCTGATGTGATCCCTTTGCCAGGCACCCCTTGCTCTTCCATGAAACCCAGTTGCCCCTGCAGCGAAGTGAACCTCCTTTTCAACCACTTCAGATTCTACCACCACCTACCCCGGCTTTGAACCGCCACCCTGGGTCCCTGAACTCCCGACTCACCTGCACTATGTGGAGAAGACTGCCGCATGCCACCACTGCAGTATAACCCCCAGCCATAGGAGCCACTAGGCGGCACTCTGAAACCACAATGGGGGGGTAGGAGAAGGGCAGGCCACTAGGCCACCAGGTACGCATTGCCATGGAGTAAGACCTGAAGGCCCACCACCCTCCAAATCGCCTCCCTCACCCCCCCCCCCAAATCCTCCCCGGCATTGCCTGCCAACTACTAGCCCCTGCGGCCTGCTGAGCCCAACCGCCACCATGCTTGCTTCCCCTAGCTACCGGGAGGCCGACTGAGCCATCCAGAGCTGCCTCTTCCCCTT
This sequence comes from Bombina bombina, assembly GCF_027579735.1. Lineage (NCBI taxonomy): Eukaryota > Metazoa > Chordata > Amphibia > Anura > Bombinatoridae > Bombina > Bombina bombina. The sequence continues at coordinate 667,829,745 of NC_069500.1, read as the reverse complement.
CCTCTTCTCCCAAACTACCCACTACCCCTGAATCAAATAGGTCAACATCCTGAGTTAAAGGAAATATAGGGGTGGAGTACAGGCCTGAAAGGGGAATTAAAACCTGCAGAGAGGGAGGGAGGGCCTCAAAACACTTCTCTCAGTGAAACAGGAACTAAAAAGGGAGTGATCAAGCTGTCCATGCATTTTATAGGTAAGCAATCTCCACCCCAACATTGGCAAAAATGTTGCACATTTACTCCCAGCACCAGATTCACATATCAGACAGGCAGCATAACCCTTAAGACGCTCCAAGCACAGTTATGCTCTACACTAACATTAAATAAATGGTAAAATCCAAATAAAATCTATTTTAACATCAAGTTACAACACTACAAAATGTGTAAGCGTCTAAGTGTGGGGTGGTACTATTCCTACAGGACCCTCCGCTAATATTGGCACCCTTGGTAAAAATGAGGAAAGAAAATTGTCTTTATTTTTTAACCTTTTGATCTTTTGTTAAAAAAATGCAAAAAAATACTCTGCTTTCATGGATATCAAACAATTGCAAACACAACACAGATTTATTTAAAAAAAGGTTTGGAAAGAAGAAGAGGGTGCCTCATAGTGTATTACATATGGTTATAATTGTCAGAAAAACAAGAGAGTGAACGCTCACCAGATGTCGTTGCACCGTACTGTGACCGGTGCTGGAACGTAGGCTAGCCCTTATTATAGTGGCTAGTATACTATCAGCTAATCCTTAGCTGAGGGCTGATGTAGGTATCCAAGTCCAGGTATTACCACCAAACAAGGCTCAACACAAGGTGCGCCCCCGATAGGAATCCTTTTCAGGTTTACATTTTTCTCCATTATTAAAACAAAAGTTTGTTAAATATTTGTGCGGCACAATTATTGGCACCCTTATAGTCAATAATTTGTGCTGCCTCCCTTTGCCAAAATAACAGCTTTGAGTCATCTCCTATAATGCCTGATGAGGTTGGAGAATATATGGCAAGGGATCTGAGACTATTCCTTCATACAGAACCTCTCCATATCCTTCAATTTCGAGGTTGATGCTGGTGGACTCCCCTTTAAAGTTAACCCTACATGTTTGCTATGGGGTTCAAGTCAGGGGACTGGGATGGCCATAGCAGGACTTTGATTTTGTGGTCAGTAAACCTTTTTTGTGTTGATTTTAATGTATGTCTTGGATCATTATCCCACTGGAAGATCCAACCATGGCCCATTTTAAGCTTTCTGGCAGAGGCAGTCAGGTGTTCATTTAATATTTGTTGATATTTAATACTATTTGATACATAATACTATGGATCCTAACAAAATGTCAGAAAAACAGCGTCAAAACATTAAGGAGCCACCACCATATTTAACCATGGGCATGGGTTCTTTTTCCATATGACTACCTCTCCGTGTGCGTCAAACCCACCTCTGGTGTTTATTACCAAAAAGCTCTATTTTGGTTTCACCTGACCCCATTTAAAGTTCCATTAGTGTCTAGCAAACTGAAGATGCTTGAGTTTGTTTTTGGATAAGAGTATAAACTTTTTTCTTGAAACCCTTCCAAACAACTTGTGGTGATGTAGGTGATGTCGGGTTATAGTTTTGGAGGCTTTCTCACCCCAAGACGCAAATAACTTCTGCTATTCTCCAGCTGTGATCCTTGGAGATATTTTGGCAACTCGAACCATCCTCTTCACAGTGCGCTGAGAAAATATAGACAAACTTCCTCTTCCAGGTTGTTTCATAGTTGACTGGAACTTCTTAATTATTGCCCTGATGGTGGAAATGAGAATTTTCAATGCTTTTGCTATTTTCTTATAGCCACTTCCCATTTTGTGAAGCGCAACAAACTTTTGCTGCACATCACAGCTAAATTTTTTGGTCTTACCCATTATGATGACTAAGGGAATTTGGCCTATGTGTTACCTCATATTTATACCCCTGTGAAACAGGATGTCATCGTTAAATAATTTCGTGTTCCTAGTCACCCAGGTGTACTAAAAAATGTAAGATATCAATGGGAATATACTTAAAATATATATTTTTCATATGAATTCATAGGGGTGCCAATAATTGTGCCACACAATACCATCAGGCATTATAGGAGAAGATTCAGAGCTATTATCTTGGCAAAGAAAGGTAGCACAAAGTTTTGACTAAAAGGATGCCTATAATTGTCCCACACATATATTTAAAAATATTTTTTTTTATTTATTTTTTTATATACCTGTGTTGTGTTTGATAAACCTGTGTTGTGTTTCATATCCATGAGAGCAGAGTATTTTTGTGTATTTTTTTAACATAAGATCAAAAGGTTAAACAATAGAGACAATTTTTCACAGCCTTCTTTGCTCATATTTACCAAGGGTGCCAATGTTAGTGGAGGGCACTGTATAGACATGATTATATATAGATAAATACAAAATATAGGAATATCTATTTAAAAATACATAGAACATATTCTGCATTCTGCTATGTGCAGAACATTGGAATGTCAAATATTTACAGTAAAAACACAGTATAACACTTTATTAAAAATTAATTTTGCTTAAATATATTTTTACATGTTTTCATGTACTTAACTGCAAAGGTCTCCAAAGCACTTCTATATATGTCTATATGTGTGTACATATTTATTTGTGTTTAAATGTGTATATATATATATATATGTCTGTAAATACATAAATATATATATATATATATATATATACATACATACACACATACATACATACATACATACATACATAAACATATTTAGACATATATATGTATGTATTTCAATGTTAAAGCCCTTTGCCTGCCTTTTTTTTTCCTAACAACTGATACCTCATATCTTTGAGCCCTTATAACTTTTTTGTGCAATATTTTTTTAATCATTACTAGATGTTGTTATTAGTGTAACTGTACGTTTAACTGTATTTTTTATGTGTTTTGTAACACTTTTTTGTTTTGGGAAACAGTTAACCAGAGCTCTGAAGATGCAATATCCCGACAAGCGTTAACTTCAATTGCGCTCAAGCGATCGCGTTTACTTTCAACTTGAAATATGAGCAAAAAACCTGTCGTGCACAAACACCCGCAATAAATTTATTTTCACTTGTGCATAACTGTTAGGGCTCTACTTGTAATCTGGCCCTATATTGAGCGTGAGCACCCAGGTGATTGTTAAGATGTGAGTGTCACTAATTGTATATTGTATGTATGCATATACAGGGAGTGCAGAATTATTAGGCAAGTTGTATTTTTGAGGATTAATTTTATTATTGAACAACAACCATGTTCTCAATGAACCCAAAAAACTCATTAATATCAAAGCTGAATAGTTTTGGAAGTAGTTTTTAGTTTGTTTTTAGTTATAGCTATTTTAGGGGGATATCTGTGTGTGCAGGTGACTATTACTGTGCATAATTATTAGGCAACTTAACAAAAAACAAATATATACCCATTTCAATTATTTATTTTTACCAGTGAAACCAATATAACATTTCAACATTCACAAATATACATTTCTGACATTCAAAAACAAAACAAAAACAAATCAGTGACCAATATAGCCACCTTTCTTTGCAAGGACACTCAAAAGCCTGCCATCCATGGATTCTGTCAGTGTTTTGATCTTTTCACCATCAACATTGCGTGCAGCAGCAACCACAGCCTCCCAGACACTGTTCAGAGAGGTGTACTGTTTTCCCTCCTTGTAAATCTCACATTTGATGATGGACCACAGGTTCTCAATGGGGTTCAGATCAGGTGAACAAGGAGGCCATGTCATTAGATTTTCTTCTTTTATACCCTTTCTTGCCAGCCACGCTGTGGAGTACTTGGACGCGTGTGATGGAGCATTGTCCTGCATGAAAATCATGTTTTTCTTGAAGGATGCAGACTTCTTCCTGTACCACTGCTTGAAGAAGGTGTCTTCCAGAAACTGGCAGTAGGACTGGGAGTTGAGCTTGACTCCATCCTCAACCCGAAAAGGCCCCACAAGCTCATCTTTGATGATACCAGCCCAAACCAGTACTCCACCTCCACCTTGCTGGCATCTGAGTCGGACTGGAGCTCTCTGCCCTTTACCAATCCAGCCACGGGCCCATCCATCTGGCACATCAAGACTCACTCTCATTTCATCAGTCCATAAAACCTTAGAAAAATCAGTCTTGAGATATTTCTTGGCCCAGTCTTGACGTTTCAGCTTGTGTGTCTTGTTCAGTGGTGGTGGTCTTTCAGCCTTTCTTACCTTGGCCATGTCTCTGAGTATTGCACACCTTGTGCTTTTGGGCACTCCAGTGATGTTGCAGCTCTGAAATATGGCCAAACTGGTGGCAAGTGGCATCTTGGCAGCTACACGCTTGACTTTTCTCAGTTCATGGGCAGTTATTTTGCGCCTTGGTTTTTCCACACGCTTCTTGCGACCCTGTTGACTATTTTGAATGAAACGCTTGATTGTTCAATGATCACGCTTCAGAAGCTTTGCAATTTTAAGAGTGCTGCATCCCTCTGCAAGATATCTCACTATTTTTGACTTTTCTGAGCCTTTCAAGTCCTTCTTTTGACCCATTTTGCCAAAGGAAAGGAAGTTGCCTAATAATTATGCACACCTGATATAGGGTGTTGATGTCATTAGACCACACCCCTTCTCATTACAGAGATGCACATCACCTAATATGCTTAATTGGTAGTAGGCTTTCGAGCCTATACAGCTTGGAGTAAGACAACATGCATAAAGAGGATGATGTGGTCAAAATACTAATTTGCCTAATAATTCTGCACTCCCTGTAGATAGATAGATAGATAGATAGATAGATAGATAGATAGATATACATACATACATACATACATACAGTACATACATTTATCTCAGTGGGGATGTTTACACAAATCCTTCCCAAAATAAACTCCTTAATTATCCTCAGAGCATTAACCCTTGATTTCCCCAACACCTACCATCTAATTTACAATACCTTTAAGCACAGCTTCCATCCACCACAAGCTAACTTACAGAAATTAGTGCCTCCAAAATCCCACCTTTTTAACATAACCCTCACTAAACCTTGTGGAATCTGTACACAAAAGTAGTGATGTCGCAAACTTAAAAATTTTGGTTCGCGAACGGCAGACTCGAACTTTCGGTATTGTTTGCGAACCTGCGAACCATGTGAACCGCCATTGACTTCAATAGGCAGGCAAACTTTAAAACCTACAAGGACTCTTTCTGGCCACAATAGTGATGGAAAAGTTGTTTCAAGGGGAATAACACCTGGACTGTGGCATGTTGGAGGGGGATCCATGTCAAAACTCCCATGGAAAATTACATAGTTGATGCAGAGTCTGCTTTTAACCCATAAAGGGCCTAAATCACCTAACATTCCTAAATTGTTTGCAATAACGTGCTTTAAAACATCAGTTATGATGTCGTATCTATCAGGTAGTGTAAGGGTTACGCCCGCTTCACAGTGACAGATCAAACTCCAAGTGTAACACACCGCAAACAACCGCAAACAGTCCATTTGCACAACCATGAGATAGATTTGATAGATAGATACATAGATTACATAGCTCAATCGGTGTAATATACATATGATCGATACAAATTACATAGATCAATAGATGCAATATACATTTGATAGATACGAATTACATCGATCAATAGATGCAATATCCATTTGATAGATACGAATGTTATCGATCCAAAGATGCAATATACATTTGATAGATACGAATTACATCAATCAAAAGATGTAATATACATTCTATAGATACGAATTACATCGATCAATAGATGCAATATACATTTGATAGATACATTTGATAGTTAGATCGATTTGATAGATAAATAGATAGATTTGAAATATATATCATTTCCCTGACAGAGTATAACAATAAGACATGCGGTCTGTGACCCGTGGTGTGTTAAGTAGTACTATTCTTAGCAGTTTACTACAACCTGTTACTCCCCCTATCGGGGGAGGTCTATATGGCCTGCATTTTTGGAACCGGGAGATGGAAGAAGATGATTGGTGTGTCCTCCTACTTCAAATTTTTCAAAAACACAAGTGGCTGTCTCAAAACAGTCCGGACACGAGATAGATAGGATAGATAGATATACATAGATTGATAGTTAGATAGAATCGATAGAAGATAAATAGATAGATTTGATAGATATATAATTACCCTGACAAAGTATAATAATTAAACATGCGGTCTGGGACCCATGGTAACTAGGTTGTGTTAAGTAGTACTATTCTTAGCACTTTCAGCCCTGTAACTCCTCCTATCGGGGGAGGTCTATATGGCCTGCATGATTACCATGACAAAGTATAACAACAAAACATGCGTTCTGGGACCCATGGTAACTAGGTTGTGTTAAGTAAAACTTTTCTTAGCAGTTTAATCCCTCTTACTCCCCCTTTCGGTGGAGTTCTATATGGCCTGCATGATTACCCTGACAAAGTATAACAACAAAACATGCGTTGTGGGACCCATGGTAACTAGGTTGTGTTAAGTAGTACTATTCTTAGAACTTTAATCCCTGTTACTCCCCCTATCAAGGGAGGTCTATATGGCTTGCATGTTTACCCTGACAAAGTATAATAACAAAACATGGGGTCTGGGACCCATGGTAACTAGGTTGTGTTAAGTAGTAATATTCTTAGCACTTTCATCCCTGTAACTCCTCTTATCGGGGGAGGTCTATATGGCCTGCATTATTACCCCGACAAAATATAACAACAAGACATGCTGTCTGGGACCCATGGTAACTAGGTTGTGTTAAGTAAAACTTTTCTTAGCAGTTTAATCCCTCTTACTCCCCCTTTCGGTGGAGGTCTATATGGCCTTCATGATTACCCTGACAAAGTATAACAACAAAACATGCGGTGTGGGACCCAGGGTAACTAGGTTGTGTTAAGTAGTACTATTCTTAGAACTGTAATCCCTGTTACTCCCCCTATCAAGGGAGGTCTATATGGCCTGCATAATTACCCTGACAAAGTATAATAACAAAACATGCGGTCATGGACCCATGGTAACTAGGTTGTGTTAAGTAGTACTATTCTTAGCACTTTAATCCCTGTTAGTCCCCCTATCGGGGGAGGTCTATATGGCGTGCCTGATTATCCTGGCAAAATTTAACAACAAGACATGCGGTCTGGGAACCACTGTTAACTAGGTTGTGTTAAGTTTTACTATTCTTAGCACTTTAATCCCTGTTACTCCCCCTATCGGAGGCGGTCTATATGGCCTGCCTGATTATCCTGACAAAATCTAACAACAAGACATGCGGTCTGGGAACCACTGTTAATGTTAACTAGGTTGTGTTAAGTTGTACTATTCTTAGCACTTTAATACCTGTTACTTCCCCTGTCAAGTGAGGTCTATATGGCCTGCATGATTAACCTGACAAAGTATAACAAAACATGCGTTCTGGGACCCATGGTAACTAGGTTGTGTTAAGTAGTACTATTCTTAGCACTTTAATCCCTGTTAGTCCCCCTATCGGGGGAGGTCTATATGGCGTGCCTGATTATCCTGGCAAAATTTAACAACAAGACATGCGGTCTGGGAACCACTGTTAACTAGGTTGTGTTAAGTTTTACTATTCTTAGCACTTTAATCCCTGTTACTCCCCCTATCGGAGGCGGTCTATATGGCCTGCCTGATTATCCTGACAAAATCTAACAACAAGACATGCGGTCTGGAAACCACTGTTAATGTTAACTAGGTTGTGTTAAGTTGTACTATTCTTAGCACTTTAATCCCTGTTACTTCCCCTATCAAGGGAGGTCTATATGGCCTGCATGATTAACCTGACAAAGTATAACAACAAAACATGCGGTCTGGGACCCATGGTGGTACTGGTATAACTAGGTTTTCTTAAGTATTACTATTCTTCGCAGTTTAATCCCTGTGATTGGTCTGTCCTCCTACTTCAAATTTGTCTAAAACACAAGTGGCTGTCTCAAAACAGTCCGGACAGAAGATAGATAGATAGGATAGATAGATATACATAGATTGATAGTTAGATAGAATCGATAGAAGATAAATAGATAGATTTGTTAGATATATAATTACCCTGACAAAGTATAATAATTAAACATGCGGTCTGGGACCCATGGTAACTAGGTTGTGTTAAGTAGTACTATTCTTAGCACTTTAATCCCTGTAACTCCCCCTATCGGGGGAGGTCTATACGGCCTGCATGATTACCCTGACAAAGTATAACAACAAGACACGCGGTGTGGGACCCATGTTAACTAGGTTGTGTTAATTAGTACTTTTCTTAGCACTTTAATCCCTGTTACTCCCCCTATCGGGAGAGGTCTATATGGCCTGCCTGATTACCCTGACAAAATATAATAATAAGACATGCGGTCTGGGACCCATGCTAACTAGGTTGTGTTTTAAGTAGTACTATTCTTAGCACTTTAATCTCTGTTACTCCCCCTATCAAGGGAGGTCTATATGGCCTGCATAATTACCCTGACAAAGTATAATAACAAAACACGCGGTGTGGGACCCATGGTAACTAGGTTGTGTTAATTAGTACTTTTCTTAGCACTTTAATCCCTGTTACTCCCCCTATTGGGGGAGGTCTATATGGCCTGCCTGATTACCCTGACAAAATATAATAATAAGACATGCGGTCTGGGACCCATGCTAACTAGGTTGTGTTTTAAGTAGTACTATTCTTAGCACTTTAATCTCTGTAACTCCCCCTATCGGGGGAGGTCTATACAGCCTGCATGATTACCCTTACAAAATATAATAATAAGACATATGCTCTGGGTCTGGGACCCATGGTAAGGTTGTGTTAAGTAGTACTGTTCTTAGCATTTTAATACCTGTTACTCACCCTATCGGGGGAGGTCTATATGGCCTGCATGATTACCCTTACAAAATATAATAATAAGACATATGCTCTGGGACCCATGGTAAGGTTGTGTTAAGTAGTACTGTTCTTAGCATTTTAATACCTATTACTCACCCTATCGGGGGAGGTCTATATGGCCTGCATGATTACCCTTAAAAAATATAATAATAAGACATATGCTCTGAGACCCATGGTAAGGTTGTGTTAAGTAGTACTGTTCTTAGCACTTTAATCTCTGTAACTCCCCCTATCGGGGGAGGTCTATACAGCCTGCATGATTACCCTTACAAAATATAATAATAAGACATATGCTCTGGGTCTGGGACCCATGGTAAGGTTGTGTTAAGTAGTACTGTTCTTAGCATTTTAATACCTGTTACTCACCCTATCGGGGGAGGTCTATATGGCCTGCATGATTACCCTTACAAAATATAATAATAAGACATATGCTCTGGGACCCATGGTAAGGTTGTGTTAAGTAGTACTGTTCTTAGCATTTTAATACCTATTACTCACCCTATCGGGGGAGGTCTATATGGCCTGCATGATTACCCTTAAAAAATATAATAATAAGACATATGCTCTGAGACCCATGGTAAGGTTGTGTTAAGTAGTACTGTTCTTAGCATTTTAATACCTGTTACTCACCCTATCGGGGGAGGTCTATATGGCCTGCATGATTACCCTTACAAAATATAATAACAAGACATGCGGTCTGGGACCCATGGTAACTAGGTTATGTTAAGTAGTACTGTTCTTCTTAGTTTAATACCTGTTACAACACCTAATGGTAATGATTAGCCGCACCAAACAAAAAACAAGACATGCGGTCTTGGACTAAGACCCATGGCTAACTCGGTTGTGTAAAGTAGTACTATTCTTAGCACTTTCATCCCTGTTACTTCCAGGCCTCTCGGGGGTGGTCTACATGGCCATCATGATTAGCCTAACAAAGTACAACAATAAAACCTTGGCTCTTGAAAGCCTGCTAATTCGGTTTATATCGGTAGTACTGTTCTTATTAGTTTAATACCTGTTACAACACCTAATGGTGGGAGGTCTATATGGCCTGCATGATTAGCCGCACCAAACAAAAAAAACAAGACATGCGGTCTTGGACTAAGACCCATGGCTAACTCGGTTGTGTAAAGTAGTACTATTCTTAGCACTTTCATCCCTGTTACTTCCAGGCCTCTCGGGGGTGGTCTACATGGCCATCATGATTAGCCTAACAAAGTACAACAATAAAACCTTGGCTCTTGAAAGCCTGTTAATTCGGTTTATTTCGGTAGTACTGTTCTTATTAGTTTAATACCTGTTACAACACCTAATGGTGGGAGGTCTATGTGGCCTGCATGATTAGCCGCACCAAACAAAAAAAAACAAGACATGCGGTCTTGGACTAAGACCCATGGCTAACTCGGTTGTGTAAAGTAGTACTATTCTTAGCACTTTCATCCCTGTTACTTCCAGGCCTCTCGGGGGTGGTCTACATGGCCATCATGATTAGCCTAACAAAGTACAACAATAAAACCTTGGCTCTTGAAAGCCTGTTAATTCGGTTTATTTCAGTAGTACTGTTCTTATTAGTTTAATACCTGTTACAACACCTAATGGTGGGAGGTCTATATGGCCTGCTTGATTAGTCGCACCAAATAAAACAACAAGATATGCGTTCTTGGACTGGGACCCATGGCTAACTTGGTTGTGTAAAGTAGTACTATTCTTAGCACTTTCATCCCTGTTACTTCCAGACCTCTCGGGGGTGGTCTACATGGCCATCATGATTAGCCTAACAAAGTACAACAATAAATCCTTGGTCTTGAAACCATGTTAATTCGGTTTATTTCGGTAGTACTTTTCTTATTAGTTTAATACCTGTTACAACACCTAATGGTGGGAGGTCTATATGGCCTGCTTGATAAGTCACACCAAATAAAACAAAAAGACATGCGTTCTTGGACTGGGACCCATGGCTAACTTGGTTGTGTAAAGTAGTACTATTCTTAGCACTTTCATCCCTGTTACTTCCAGACCTCTCGGGGGAGGTCTACATGGCCATCATGATTACCCTCACCAAAATATAACAACAAGACGTGCGGTCAGGGAACCATGGTAAGGTTACTTCCTTTTGCACAATCGAGTATACCAGTTGCAGGCAGAGGTTCTGACCCTGCATTATGGCTGCACCTCTCCCTAAAAGAGGCATCCGTTACAGAGTCTGTGGGCATGTATGCAAAGAGCCGGCCTGCCTAAAAGGAGCAGCAAGGCAGTACAGGTCGTTATCCTTCAGCCGTTTTATATGATGGCCCACGACCCTCAACAGCCACAACAGCATGAAACACCACATATGCCATCCTTTTGAACAATAGAGTACAGGTATGGCATTGGTTTTAGGAACACGGAGATAATTTTTAGGAACCGTGAAATTGAACAAAAAACCATGCTTGGACACCCAGTACAGTACAGGTCGTTCTCCTTCAGCCTTTTTATAAGAGGGTCCAGGACCCTCAACAGAAACAAATGCAGGAAAGAGGACATATGGCATCCTTTTGAACAATAGAGTACAGGTACGGCATTGATTTTAGAAACCCAGAGATAATTTTTAGGAAACTGGAAATTGAACCAAAAAAATGATTTGACACCCAGTACACTTCTTTCTCCTTCAGCCTTTTTATAAGAGGGTCCAGGACCCTCAACAGAAACAACAGCAGGAAAGAGGACATATGGCATCCTTCTGAACAATAGAGTACAGGTACGGCATTGATTTTAGAAACCCGTAGATAATTTTTAGGAACTGTGAAATTGAACAAAAAAAATGATTGGACACCCAGTACGCTTCTTTTTCCTTCAGCCTTTTTATAAGAGGCTCCAGGACCCTCAACAGAAACAACAGCAGGAAAGAGAACATATGGCATCCTTTTGAACAATAGAGTACAGGTACGCATTGATTTTAGAAACCCAGAGATAATTGTTAGGAACTGGGAAATTGAACCAAAAAAATGATTGGACACCCAGTACACTTCTTTCTCCTTCAGCCTTTTTATAAGAGGCTCCAGGACCCTCATATGAAACAACAGCAGGAAAGAGGACATATGGCATCCTTTTGAACGATAGAGTACAGGTACGGCATTGATTTTAGAAACCCAGAAATAATTTTTAGGAACCGGGAAATTGAACCAAAAAAATGATTGGACACCCAGTACACTTCTTTCTCCTTCAGCCTTTTTATAAGAGGCTCCAGGACCCTCATATGAAACAACAGCAGGAAAGAGGACATATGGCATCCTTTTGAACAATAGCGTACAGGTAAGACATTGATTTTAGAAACCCAGAGATCATTTTTAGGAACCTGGAAATTGAACCAAAAAAATGATTTGACACCCAGTACACTTCTTTCTCCTTCAGCCTTTTTATAAGAGGCTCCAGGACCCTCAACGGAAACAACAGCAGGAAAGAGGACATATGGCATCCTTTTGAACAATAGAGTACAGGTACGGCATTGATTTTAAAAACCCAGAGATAATTTTAGGAACCGGGAAATTGAACCAAAAAAATGATTGAACACCCAGTACACTTCTTTCTCCTTTAGCCTTTTTATAAGAGGGTCCAGGACCCTCATATGAAACAACAGCAGGAAAGAGGACATATGGCATCCTTTTGAAAAATAGAGTACAGGTACAGCATTGATTTTAGAAACCCGTAGATAATTTTTAGGAACCGGGAAATTGAACAAAAAAAATGATTGGACACCCAGTACACTTCTTTCTCCTTCAGCCTTTTTATAAGAGGCTCCAGGACCCTCATATGAAACAACAGCAGGAAAGAGGACATATGGCATCCTTTTGAACAATAGAGTACAGGTACGGCATTGATTTTAGAAACCCAGAAATAATTTTTAGGAACCGGGAAATTGAACCAAAAAAATGATTGGATACCCAGTACACTTCTTTCTCCTTCAGCCTTTTTATAAGAGGGTCCAGGACCCTCATATGAAACAACAGCAGGAAAGAGGACATATGGCATCCTTTTGAACAATAGAGTACAGGTACAGCATTGATTTTAGAAACCCAGAGATAATTGTTAGGAACCTGGAAATTGAACCAAAAAAATGATTTGACACCCAGTACACTTCTTTCTCCTTCAGCCTTTTTATAAGAGGCTCCAGGACCCTCAACAGAAACAACAGCAGGAAAGAGGACATATGGCATCCTTTTGAACAATAGAGTACAGGTACGGCATTGATTTTAGAAACCCAGAGATAATTGTTAGGAATCTGGAAATTGAACCAAAAAAATATTTGGACACCCAGTACACTTCTTTCTCCTTCAGCCTTTTTATAAGAGGCTCCAGGACCCTCATATGAAACAACAGCAGGAAAGAGGACATATGGCATCCTTTTCAACAATAGAGTACAGGTACAGCATTTATTTTAGAAACCCAGAGATAATTTTTAGGAACCGGGAAATTGAACCAAAAAAATGATTGGACACCCAGTACACTTCTTTCTCCTTCAGCCTTTTTATAAGAGGCTCCAGGACCCTCATATGAAACAACAGCAGGAAAGAGGACATATGGCATCCTTTTGAACAATAGAGTACAGGTATGGCATTGATTTTAGGAACACAGAGATAATATTTAGGAACCGTGAAATTTAACAAAAACCATGCTTGGACACCCAGTACAGTACAGGTCGTTCTCCTTCGGCCTTTTTATAAGAGGCTCCAGGACCCTTAACAGAAACAAATGCAGGAAAGAGTACATATGGCATTGTTTTCAACAATAGCGTACAGGTACGGCATTGATTTTAGAAACCCAGAGATAATTGTTAGGAACTGGGAAATTGAACAAAAAAAATGATTGGACACCCAGTACACTTCTTTCTCCTTCAGCCTTTTTATAAGAGGCTCCAGGACCCTCAACGGAAACAACAGCAGGAAAGAGGACTTATGGCATCCTTTTGAACAATAGAGTACAGGTACGGCATTGATTTTAGAAACCCTGAGATAATTGTTAGGAACCGGGAAATTGAACCAAAAAAATGATTGGACACCCAGTACACTTCTTTCTCCTTCAGCCTTTTTATAAGAGGCTCCAGGACCCTCATATGAAACAACAGCAGGAAAGAGGACATATGGCATCCTTTTGAACAATAGAGTACAGGTACAGCATTGATTTTAGAAACGCAGAGATAATTTTTAGGAACCTGGAAATTGAACCAAAAAATTATTTGACACCCAGTACAATTCTTTCTCCTTCAGCCTTTTTATAAGAGGGTCCAGGACCCTCAACAGAAACAACAGCAGGAAAGAGGACATATGGCATCCTTCTGAACAATAGAGTACAGGTACGGCATTGATTTTAGAAACCCATAGATAATTTTTAGGAACCGGGAAATTGAACCAAAAAATTATTTGACACCCAGTACACTTCTTTCTCATTCAGCCTTTTTATAAGAGGCTCCAGGACCCTCGACAGAAACAACAGCAGGAAAGAGGACATATGGCATCCTTTTGAACAATAGAGTACAGGTACGGCATTGATTTTAGAAACGCAGAGATTATTTTAGGAACCGGGAAATTGAACCAAAAAAATGATTGGACACCCAGTACACTTCTTTCTCCTTCAGCCTTTTTATAAGAGGCTCCAGGACCCTCATATGAAACAACAGCAGCAAAGAGGACATATGGCATCCTTTTGAACAATAGAGTACAGGTACGGCATTGATTTTAGAAACCCATAAATAATTTTTAGGAACCGGGAAATTGAACCAAAAAAATGATTGGACACCCAGTACACTTCTTTCTCCTTCAGCCTTTTTATAAGAGGCTCCAGGACCCTCATAAGAAACAACAGCAGGAAAGAGGACATATGGCATCCTTTTGAACAATAGAGTACAGGTACGGCATTGATTTTAGAAACCCAGAGATAATTTTTAGGAACCTGGAAATTGAACCAAAAAAATTATTTGACACCCAGTACACTTCTTTCTCCTTCAGCCTTTTTATAAGAGGGTCCAGGACCCTCAACAGAAACAACAGCAGAAAAGAGGACATATGGCATCCTTCTGAACAATAGAGTACAGGTACGGCATTGATTTTAGAAACCCCGAGATAATTGTTAGGAACCGGGAAATTGAACCAAAAAAATGATTGGACACTCAGTACACTTCTTTCTCCTTCAGTCTTTTTATAAGAGGCTCCAGGACCCTCAACAGAAACAACGGCAGGAAAGAGGACATATGGCATCCTTTTGAACAATAGAGTACAGGTACGGCATTGATTTTAGAAACCCAGAGATAATTTTAGGAAACAGGAAATTGAACCAAAAAAATGATTGGACACCCAGTACACTTCTTTCTCCTTCAGCCTTTTTATAAGAGGCTCCAGGACCCTCATATGAAACAACAGCAGGCAAGAGGACATATGGCATCCTTTTGAACAATAGAGTACAGGTACGGCATTGATTTTAGAAACCCAGAAATAATTTTTAGGATCCGGGAAATTGAACCAAAAAAATGATTGGACACCCAGTACACTTCTTTCTCCTTCAGCCTTTTTATAAGAGGCTCCAGGACCCTCATATGAAACAACAGCAGGAAAGAGGACATATGGCATCCTTTTGAACAATAGAGTACAGGTACGGCATTGATTTTAGAAACCCAGAGATCATTTTTAGGAACCTGGAAATTGAGCCAAAAAATGATTTGACACCCAGTACACTTCTTTCTCCTTCAGCCTTTTTATAAGAGGGTCCAGGACCCTCAACAGAAACAACAGCAGGAAAGAGGACATATGGCATCCTTTTGAAAAATAGAGTACAGGTACGGCATTGATTTTAGAAACCCAGAGATAATTTTTAGGAACCTGGAAATTGAACCAAAAAAATTATTGGACACCCAGTACAGGTCGTTCTCCTTCAGCTTTTTTATATGAGGGTCCCTCAACAGGCACGACAGCATGAAAGAACCCATTTGCACAAGGTTGGATGCCGAGCTAATCATGTCCCGTTCCTCGTCCTCACTGATCTCACTGAGGGTATCTTCTTCCCCCCAGCCACGTACAACACCACGGGTACCAGAGAGGTGACAACAACGAGCACCCTGGGATGCCTGTTGTGCTTGGTCTTCCTCCTCCTCCTCCTCAAAGCCACATTCCTCCTCTGACTCCTCTTCCTCACAATCCTCTTCCTGCATTGCCGCAGGTCCACCAAGCGATGCTGATAAGGCTGTTTGTGGTGGTGATGGACACCACAACTCTTCCTCTTCCTCTGCACGCTCATCTACGGCCTGATCCAGCACTCTTCGCAGGGCATGCTCCAGGAAGAAAACTAATGGTATGATGTCGCTGATGGTGCCTTCGGTGCGACTGACAAGGTTTGTCACCTCCTCAAAAGGACGCATGAGCCTACAGGCATTGTGCATGAGCGTCCAGTAATTTGGCAAAAAAATCCCCAGCTCCCCAGAGGCTGTCCTAGCACCCCGGTCATGCAAATAATCATTAACAGCTTTTTCTTGTTGGAGCAGGTGGTCAAACATTAGTAGTGTTGAATTCCACAGTGTCGGGCTGTCGCAAATCAAGCGCCTCACTGGCAGGTTGTTTCGACACTGGCCAGTGTAGGAACGCCTGAAATGGCCACACACCTTCCTGGCCTGCTTCAGGACGTCCTGTAAGCCTGGGTACTTATGCACAAATCGTTGTACAATCAGATTACACACATGTGCCATGTACGGCACATGTGTCAACTTGCCGCCACCAAATTACTTCCATTGTCAGAAACAACCTTGCCAATCTCCAGTTGGTGCGGAGTCAGCCACTTATCCACCTGTGCGTTCAGGGTGGTCAGGAGTGCTGGTGCGGTGTGACTCTCCGCTTTCAGGCAAGTCAACCCCAAGACGGCGTGACACTGCCATATCCGGGATGTGGAATAGTACCTGGGGAGGTGGGGGGGTGCCTTTGATGTGGAGCAAGACGCAGAATCAGAAGAGGACTCAGCCAAGGAAAAGGTTATGGAAGAGGATGGAGTAGGAGGAGTAGAGGAGGTAGCAGCAGGCCTGCCTGCAAGTCGTGGCGGTGTCACCAACTCTTCTGCAGAGCCGCACATTCCATGCTTGTCATATGTCAGCAGGTTTACCCAATGCGCAGTGTAGGTGATATACGTGCCCTGACCATGCTTTGCAGACCAGCTATCCGTGGTCATATGGACCCTTGCCCCAACGCTGTGTGCCAGACATGCCATAACTTCCTTTTGCACAACAGGTTTGGGATTGCCTTTTGTGAAAATAAATTTCTGCCAGGTACCTTCCACTGCGGTGTCCCAATAGATACAAATTTTTTGAAAGCATCAGACTCCACCAGCTTGTATGGTAAAAGCTGGCGGTCTAAGAGTTCAGACAAGCCAGCTGTCAGACGCTGGGCAAGGGGGTGACTTTGAGAAATTGGCTTCTTACGCTCAAACATATTCTTGACAGACACCTGACTGTGGGCAGATGACCAGGAACTGCTACATAAGAGAGACTCAGTGGAGGATGGTTGAGAGGGGGCAAGGAGGACAGCAGTGGTTGACGTGGCTGAAGATGCTGGAGCAGGAGGAGGAGGGCGGCTTTCAGTTTGTGTGCTGCTTCTACTCATGTGTTCTTCCCATCGGCGTTTGTGATGTGAGACCATGTGCCTTCGCAAAGCAGTTGTACCTAGGTGGGTGTTGGATTTCCCATGACTCAGTTTCTTTTGGCACAGGTTGCAAATGGCATTGCTGTTGTCAGAGGCAGACACACAAAAAAAATGCCACACTGCTGAGCTCTGCGATGACGGCATTCTGGTGGTGGCAACAGCATGCGTTGATGGGCGTAGGCGTGCTGTCTGGCTGACCCCGGGTGCCGATGCATGCTGTCTGACTGTGCCACTAGCTCCTTGCAACGACCTCCTCCTGCTTCCAACTTGTCTCCTCCTCCTCCTCTCTGTCTCCCCATCTGAACTTTCCCCCTCTTCTTCTTCTCTTCTAGCAGGCAACCACGTGACATCCACCGACACATCATCATCAACCGCTTCACTTGTATCTGACACATCAAGAAAGGAAGCAGCAGCGGGTACAACATCATCATCATCACACCGTACCTCCATGTCTGTAATGCTGCCTGACTGAGACATTTCACTGTTATCTACATCCTCTGTCAATGATGATTGCGCATCACTCATTTCTTCCAACTGATGTGTCAATAACTCCTGTGACAGATCAAGTGAAGCGGCTGTGGTGCTAGTGTTGGTGGTGGCGACAGGCGGCGAGTGGCACTGGTCACTTGAGACGTGCCCAAAGCAGAGCTGGACGTAGATGGTGCGTCAAGGTTAGGAGGACTAGGAATGGAAGCTGTAGAAGATTGGGTGTCCTGTGTTAGCCATTCAACTAGGTCCTCCTCAGAACTTTTCGCGTTCCCCCTGGCACCCGGCTTCTGAACAATGTGCATATTTGTAGGGTCTAAAGGAATCACAGCACCACGACCATGACGGAACCTGCGGGGTGGCCTGCCTCTGCCTGTCATTTTTTTTTTAAATGTAAACTTACAATACTGGGCAAGTGGGCACAGTATACGCTGTGAGCCTGACAACAAAAAAAAGACTGATGTTTCAAAGTCAAAAATGTTTATTTTTTAAATATTAGAAGTACTGTGACAACAAATATGATTTTTGCCACTAGTTGGCAAATGGGCCTGTCTGGCACACACGCTGGGAGGAAGGCAACTGCAATTAGATTACACTAGCTGAGTCATGCTTCTAAGTCCAAAAAAATTTTTTTTTTAAAAAAATTGACAATACTGTTAGAACAAATATGATTGGTGGCACTAGTTGGAAACGGCAAGTGGGCCTGGCACACACGCTGGCAGGCAGGCAACTACAATTCAATGGCACTAGGAGACTGAAGATTCACAGTCCAAAAAGTTATGATTTAAAATATTTTCAATACTGTTACAACAAATATGATTGGTGGCATTAGTTGGCTAGTGGGCCTGGCACACACGCTGGCAGGCAGGAGGAAACTGCAATTCAATGGCACTAGCAAACTGATGATTCACAGTCTAAGAATTTTTTATTTTAAATATTTACAATACTGTAAGAACAAATATGATTGGTGTAACTAGTTGGCTAGTGGCCTGGCACACACGCTGGCAGGCAGGCAACTGCAATTCAATGGCACTAGCAGACTGATGATTCACAGTCTAAGAATTTTTTATTTTAAATATTTACAATACTGTTAGAACAAATATGATTGGTGTAACTAGTTGGCAAGTGGGCCTGGCACACACGCTGGCAGGCAGGCAACTACAATTCAATGGCACTAGGAGACTGAAGATTCACAGTCAAAAAATGTATGATCTAAAATATTTTCAATACTGTTACAACAAATATGATTGGTGGCAGTAGTTGCCTAGTGTGCCTGGCACACACGCTGGCAGGCAGGAGGAAACTGCAATTCAATGGCACTAGCAGACTGATGGTTCACAGTCTAAAAAATTTTTATTTTAAATATTTACAATACTGTTAGAACAAATATGATTGGTGTAACTAGTTGGCAAGTGGGCCTGGCACACACACTGGCAGGCAGGCAACTGCAATTCAATGGCACTAGGAGACTGAAGATTCACAGTCAAAAAATGTATGATTTAAAATATTTTCAATACTGTTACAACAAATATGATTGGTGGCAGTAGTTGCCTAGTGGGCCTGGCACACACGCTGGCAGGCAGGAGGAAACTGCAATTCAATGGCACTAGCAGACTGATGATTCACAGTCTAAGAATTTTTGATTTTAAATATTTACAATACTGTTAGAACAAATATGATTGGTGTAACTAGTTGGCAAGTGGGCCTGGCACACACGCTGGTAGGCAGGCAACTGCAATTCAATGGCACTAGGAGACTGAAGATTCACAGTCAAAAAGTTATGATCTAAAATATTTTCAATACTGTTACAACAAATATGATTGGTGGCAGTAGTTGCCTAGTGGGCCTGGCACACACGCTGGCAGGCAGGAGGAAACTGCAATTCAATGGCACTAGCAAACTAATGATTCACAGTTTAAGAATTTTTTATTTTAAATATTTACAATACTGTTAGAACAAATATGATTGGTGTAACTAGTTGTCAAGTGGGCCTGGCACACACGCTGGCAGGCAGGCAACTGCTATTCAATGGCACTAGGAGACTGATGATTCACAATCTAAGAATTTTTTATTTTAAATATTTACAATACTGTTACAACTAATATGATTGGTGTAACTAGTTGGCAAGTGGGCCTGGCACACACGCTGGCAGGCAGGCAACTGCAATTCAATGCACTAGGAGACTGATTTAAAAAAATTCAATACTGTTACAACAAATATGATTGGTGGCAGTAGTTGGCTAGTGGGCCTGGCACACACGCTGGCAGGCAGGAGGAAACTGCAATTCAATGGCACTAGCAGACTGATGATTCATAGTCTAAGAATTTTTTATTTTAAATATTTACAATATGATTGATGTAACTAGTTGGCAAGTGGGCCTGGCACACACGCTGGCAGGCAGGCAACTGCAATTCAATGGCACTAGGAGACTGAAGATTCACAGTCCAAAAAGTTATGATTTTAAAAAAATTCAATACTGTTACAACAAATATGATTGGTGGCACTAGTTGGCTAGTGGGCCTGGCACACATGCTGGCAGACAGGAGGAAACTGCAATACAATGGCACTAGCAAACTGATGATTCACAGTCTAAGAATTTTTTATTTTAAATATTTACAATACTGTTACAACAAATATGATTGGTGTAACTAGTTGGCAAGTGGGCCTGGCACACACGCTAGCAGGCAGGCAACTGCAATTCAATGGCACTAGGAGAATGATGATTCAGTGTCAAAAAAGTTATGATTTAAAATATTTTCAATACTGTTACAACAAATATGATTGGTGGCAGTAGTTGGCTAGTGGGCTTGGCACACACGCTGGCAGGCAGGAGGAAAATGCAATTCAATGGCACTAGCAGACTGATGATTCACAATCTAAGATTTGTTTAATTTAAATATTTATAATACTGTTAGAACAAATATGATTGGTGTAACTAGTTGGCAAGTGGCCTGGCACACATGCTGGCAGGCAGGCAGGCAACTGCAATTCAAAGGCACTAGCAGACTGATGATTCACAGGCAAAAAATTATTTATTTTAAATATTTACTATACTGTTATAACAAATATGATTGGTGGCAATAGTTGGCAGCAAGTGGGCCTGGCACACACGCTGGCAGGCAGGCAACTGCAATTAGATTACACTAGCAGACTGATCTTTCAGAGTCAAAAAATTATTATTTTTAATATTTAAACTACTGTTATAACAAATTTGATTGGTGGCACCAGTTGGCAAGTGGGCCTGGCACACATGCTGGCAGGCAGGCAACTGCAATTCAATTGCACTAGCAGGCTGATGATTCACAGTCAAAAAAGATTTTATTTTAAATATTTACACTACTGTTATAACAAATATGATTCGTGGCACTAGTTGGAAAGTGGGCCTGGCACACACGCTGGCAGACAGGCAACTGCAATTAAATAACAATAGCAGACTGATGTAACAGTTTGTTTTTAAAAAAGTTACAAAAATGTTACAACAGATAGGAGTAATGGCACTCAGGATAGAACTAGGCACAGTATGTGCTGGCAGCCTGACACACAGGCTGGCACTAGTGGTGGCAGGCTGGCCTGTTAACTAAAATTAAATAACACTAGAAGAGTGATGTAAAAGTTTTTTTTTTACAAAATTTAATATAATGTTACAACAGATAGGAGTCGTGGACTGGCACTGAGGATGGAAGTAGGCACAGTATATGCTGGCAGCCTGACACACAAGCTGTCACTAATGGCAGCCTGCCTGGCCTGTCAACTAAAATTAAATAACACTAGAAGAGGACTGATGTAAAAATATTTTTAACATAAAATTTATACTAATGTTGTAACACCAGATATAAGTGGTGGAAAAAAGAGCTATTAATCTGTGTCACACTATATGATGCTGGCCAGAAACACACAGGCCTGATGGAAAAAGAAATTAGATTACACTAGCAAAATGATTTAAAAGTTTTTTTTTTAACTTTAAAATTATGTAAAGCAGATGTGAGTTGTGGCTGCTAGGGGAGAAATTAACCACAGTATGCTGAGTAAGCCAGAGAAACACACAGGCCTGAAAGAAAATGAAATTAGATTACACTAGCAAAATGATTTAAACGTTTTGTTTGAAAAATGTAAAATAATGTTAAACAGATATGAGTCGTGGCTGGTAGGTAGGGCAGCAATTAACCACAGTTTGCTGTGTAAGTCAGAAACACACAGGCCTGATAGAAAATGAAATTAGATTACACTAGCAAAATGATTTAAACGTTTTGTTTGAAAAATTTAAAATAATGTTAAGCAGATATAAGTCGTGGCTGCTGGTAGGTAGGGCAGCAATTTACCACAGTATGCTGTGTAAGTCAGAAACACACAGGCCTGATAGAAAATGAAATTAGATTACAGTAGCAAAATAATTTAAATGTTTTTATTTTAAATTTAAAATAATGTTAAGCAGATATGAGTGGTGGCACTGGCTGGCTGCTACGTAAGGCAGCAATTAACCACAGTATGCTCTGTAAGTCTGAAACACACAGGCCTGATAGAAAATAAAATTAGATTACACTAGCAAAATGATTTAAAGGTTTTTTTTTAATTTAAAAAAAGGCTAAGCACATATGAGTCGTGGCTACTAGCCTAGGTAGGGCAGCAATTATCCACAGTATGCTCTGTAAGTCAGAAACACACAGGCCTGATAGAAAATAAAATTAGATTACACTAGCAAAATGATTTAAAAGTTTTTTATTAAATTTAAAAAAAGGTTAAGCACATATGAGTCGTGGCTACATTCCTAGGTAGGGCAGCAATTATCCACAGTATGCTCTGTAAGTCAGAAACACACAGGCCTGATAGAAAATAAAATTAGATTACACTAGCAAAATGATTTAAAGGTTTTTTTTTTATAACTTAAAAAAAGGTTAAGCACATATGAGTCATGGCTGATATCCTAGGTAGGGCAGCAATTAACCACAGTATGCTCTGTAAGTCAGAAACACACAGGCCTGATAGAAAATAAAATTAGGTTACACTAGCAAAATGATTTAAAGTTTGTTTTTTTTTAATTTAAAAAAAGGTTAAGCACATATGAGTCATGGCTGCTAGCCTTGGTAGGGCAGCAATTAACCACAGTATGCTCTGTAAGTCAGAAACACACAGGCCTGATAGAAAATGAAATTAGATTACACTAGCAAAATGATTTAAAGGTTGTTTTTTTTAATTTAAAAAAAGGTTAAGCACATATGAGTCGTGGCTGCTAGCCTTGGTAGGGCAGCAATTAACCACAGTATGCTCTGTAAGTCAGAAACACACAGGCCTGATAGAAAACGACATTAGATTACACTAGCAAAATGATTTAAAGTTTTTTGTTTTTTATTTAAAAAAAAGGTTAAGCACATATGAGTCGTGGCTGCTAGCCTTGGTAGGGCAGCAATTAACCACAGTATGCTCTGTAAGTCAGAAACACACAGGCCTGATAGAAAATGAAATTAGATTACACTAGCAAAATGATTTAAATTTTTTTTTTTTAAATGTAAAATAATGTTATGAGCAGATATGAGTGGTGGCTGGCACAGAGCAATGAACCACAGTATATGCTGTGTGAGCCGGAGACACAGGCCTGTTAGACAATGAAAATAAATTACACTAGAAAAATAATTTCAAATTTTTGTTGGCTAAATTTAAACTAATGTTAAGCAGATATCAGTGGTGGCACTAATCACAGTATATGCTGTGAGCCTCACACACAGGCTGAAAGCCAGGCAAATGCAAATAAAAATACAAAGAAAAAAAAAAAAAAACGACTGAAGTTATAGCCTTAAAAAGGGCTTTTTGGGGTGCTGTCCTTGTAGCAGAGATGAGATGAGTCCTTCAGGACTGTAGTGGACACTAAATACACTAGCCTAGCTATCTATTTCCCTATAATGTCAGCAGCAGCAACACAAAAGCTCATCTCACTAAGGGCTCGATGATATATTGTTCGCCAGCTCAAACCTTATTTTCTCGCTGACACTCGCCGGGCTGCCCCGGTGCAATGATCGTAAAAAAGGGGCAGTCCCTGCGAGTTGCGAGATGGCTCCTATTAAAAGTAATGGAGCTCGCTGGATAGGGAAACTTCGCTCCTTAGTGCGAAGTTAACAGAGAGCAGGGGGAGCACTTTAAAATTAAAATCCTGCAGCCAATATAACTCACATTACGCTGCTTTCTGCTTATAGCATCTTACATTTGCCTATATGTTCGTATGCATTTGTTTTTCTATTGGGGTTATAAGTGTTCGTATTGTTTTGACAAAAGCTCGCCACCTGTGATATCTGCAGTGCGAAAATCTTTATAGAATTACGCTGGGATTAGTGAGACATTTTCATATACGCCCATGGAACGCCCATGTTCAGCCCATTTTACAAAAACACAACAATTACGCTTTACATTTTGTATTTATAAATTCAAATTTCTGTTTGATTTTTGCACATTCAGTGTACTACAATTACAATTTACGCTGTGAATATTTAATTTGATTTATTCCTGTGTAAATTAGATACTAATTTTATGTTTTTGTTAACATACGATTTTTGGTGAAGAATTTTGTTACTATTTTTGATGCACCTTAACAATACAATTTTTCCCTGCTTATTTTTGTGTGAATGATTCAAATATTTGTTTTGTATAATGTTTAAATACGAATTTTGTTGTGCACATTTCATATGAAAATGCAGTATACGCCCCTTAGCGAGACACCCTGATTTCAGGGTAAAAAATGGCTTTAGATCATTTCACAAGGGAAATAGAAGGACTGGCGAGCATTCTTTAATAATCACGCCAGCCCAGAGAGCTTTCAATCATCTAAGAAAGAAAGGTCGTAATGAGTCTAAAATGGCTGCTGCCAAGGAGCTGGGAGGGTCTGTGAGGGAGTGTCTGCTGCTGATTGGCTCTAATGTGTCAGAAGGCTGTGACATACAGGGTCAAAGTTTCCTCAATGATGACACATAGGGGGCGGATCGAACATTGCATATGTTAGCCCGCAGCGGCGTACGCGAACAAGCTATGTTCGCGGTGAACTGTTCGCGGGCGAACAGTTTGGGACATCACTACACAAAAGTAGGTTCAGAGTTAAAAAGTGAGATCTGAATGTTACACTAGACAGGAGTGGTAATATAAGGCTAATAAGGCTAGAAAAGACTAGGGACATCAACTGAGTGTAAGGAACATTGACTGTCAGGTGTAAGAAGTATGTTATATAGATATCATCAAAGGCTCTAACTGATTCAATAACTTGACTTGTGGCAGGATTGAAACACTAGTTTAATTACTGCAAAATCTGCAATGAGAAGGAAATATATGTATCTTGGCCTCAATACAGTTTGTATAAGTTAGGTTTCCTGGATATTATTTAGGGATCTACCACAGTGATACTATTACATCATATAAATAGCTTGACACTTTTGCAGATGCCAATTTTGCTGAAAATGATAAATTAAAACATAGAATTTTTATAGGGGAGCGAATTTGGTCGATTCAGCTGCAAACGAATGTGGAAGATGGCGGTTGCCAGAAGCATTCATCTCTTTTTGGAGGGAATTTCTACTTGTGTGGATTGCACAGATCTTAGTGTGTTGAGCTTTCACAAGACTCAATCTGAAGTGTAAAGAAAAATAAAATACAAAGCACAAAGTGTAACAAAACTCTCATGTCATGCAGTGATATATTACACTGGGCTTGTCTCTCCTTTACATACAGAAATGGAGAGAACACCCCTTAAACAAGTATAGCAAAATTTGCCTGTCTACAATCTTGTGAGAGATCTTGCACCCTTTTTCTTTTAGCATTTAGTGAGTTCAGCCACTGTGAAGTCTGCACTGCAATTTATCTCCAAGCAAGAGAATCTTTTATAATCAGGCCTAGGCCCCAAGTAAGACCCCTCCCTGGTAGGGCATGGACAGGAAACAAGCCACGCCCCTACCTATAACTTGGCGGCCTACATTCCCTACACAATTCCTAGAATAGGTTTGACAAGTCTGTGTTTCCTCTCTGGGTTTTGGTAAGTTAGGTGGAGGCTGCTTACAAAGATAAAGAGGTTGGTATCTGCAAAAGTATTTTGAGCTATTTATATGATATAATAGTATAGGTCTACTAAATAATATCCAGGGAATTATACCATTTATACTGTGTTTAGTTCTCGAATCAGCCTTAACAAGGAACAACAAAATATAATTTTAGCAATTAGTCATTTGTTTTTCATTATCTGATAGATCTTAATATTAGTATAAAACTGAATTAACACCAAGCATGATGGCGTATGTTTATAAGGCTAGTTTAAAAAAAAAAAAAAACTGACACTGTTAGCGTGTTCTCTCTGCCATTATGGCCATAAAGTAAACGTCTGATCAATATGATAGTGCAATTAAATCCATTAAAATACTTATGCTAGTACAATTAAATCCATTAAAATACTTATGCTAGCATTGACAGTTATTATAACAATTGAGATGACTGCTGCTAGGGACTCTGCATAAAAGAGCCACTAGTGCCCTCTAATGTAACTTTTATAAATAGCAGATGGATTACAGGAAGAAAAATGGCAAGACAGGAGGCTTAATGATTTACATCAAATCTTTACTGACTTCCAAACAGCGGCAAAGAGACAAAGTAACATAGAAACAAAAACACCAACAACCAATGAGCACACAGTGGATAATACAACAGCATAAACACAAAAAGTAACTTCCTCTTTTCTTTGCTGACGTCCAGACAGCAGGTGATATATTGATTTTTCTGCAATTGTTTAACGATATAGAATTGCTATACTGCTTTATTATAATTTTCTTATTATTTTTCTATTCCATTTTATTATTTCTTTCCTACTATTCCCCTTGTGGGACTCTCTAACTTTTTTCCTCTTTCAATGTTCCATCTACCTTTCTACTCTCCAGTCTTTCCAAAAGGTGATATTTTGGGTTATTACCCTCATCTTCAAACCATTAAAATGTAATGGTATGAAGACGGGGTGATACCCCAAAATGTCACCTAATAAGCGCATACGGGTTTAGGATAGACCAGAGAGTGCCTTCTGCTCTTGGGATATTTATATTATTGTTGAGCACCTTTTAAGAACAGAGAAAAACAGTAAGTGATAGGGTATACTGGGATATATATATATATATATATATATATATATATATATATATATATATATATAAATACAGAATAGATGAAACTTGCACTCACTGGATTTTTAGAAAAGGTGCTTTATTTAGCACAAAAAAGTGACGTTTCGGGAATTTTTTGTGCTAAATAAAGCACCTTTTCTAAAAATCCAGTGAGTGCAAGTCTGTATCAAACCGTGCCTGCACCCTGGTAGATTCCTTTTAAGTGAGAGTGCACTTTCTCTGCTTTATTATATATATATATATATATATATATATATATATATATATATATATATAAATAGATAGATATTCTTCACACCACACCAATGCGTATTGTGTACTGTCTTTGATTAGTTTTTATTACTTTATTCTGATTTTTAGCCATTTTATTTGGATCATGGAATCCCTTGACAAAGCCTCATACTCTTCAATTTATCAATATGGTGGTCAAGCAAGCTAGAGGGATCAACTCTCAACTTCTGCCCCTGTTGCCAGAGAGTAATCCAACTCCATTCAGATTCAGATGAGGAAATTTGTCAACCCCACAAAAGATGGATGCACTCCCAGTCCAACCGCCTCTCTAAGGGCAAAGAACTGGCACGTAATCCAAAGGAACTTCCGACAGGGAGATTTAATAGGGGTGACAGAGCCTCTTCCCCTGAGGCCAAACGTAGTAAAAGTATCCTGGGTCCTGAGGACCTCTGTGCACAGACTCTGACTCATTCAATTGGGATAATCTGGGTCAGGATTATTACCCAAACCCTGATTGGGGCTTGGGGCTCAGTTGATCCTTCTAATGCAGATCTTCCAGGTAATTCCTGCCGAGGTCCTTCTCTATCTTGGAGGGGTAGGGAGAGATGGATCTGGTTAATGCTGTCAGTAATTTCTTCTTTAATCTCAAACACATTCAGCACCTGAGCTCTTCTGAATAGACTCTGCCCGTCTGCCACCTCATCAAACTAGGTTTCTGTGGATGTGCCTGTGGAGGCCTCTGGACTGGGAAGATAGGGCACTACTGAGGGCGACGTGCCATAGACCCTCTTTTCAAAGTAAAGAGTCAGCCACCCCTGAATTTGACTCTAAACTTGTAACATTTTTGAAAGTGAAGGGTAGGGACCCAAGGAAGGAAGGGTCTGGAGATGTCCCACTAACCGAGATTTTATTTATTTCTGATGAGGCACTTTTCTCTGGCTCTTCCTTGGATTCTTTTACAGTCAAAGAGTTGGCCTTCAGAGCTTTTTGCCTGCTAGGGAATGCTAATGTGGCCCTTTTTAATGAGAGTTGTGGAGCGGCGCTTATGTGCATTGTTCCTTATATGGCAATTCTGGCAACTGAAGAGGCTGGTTCTAACGCCAAGGGCCTTTTATTTGGAGATTCCTTTCTCACTATTATGAGACATTACGTGTTCACTTTCAGATCCATCGATAAGATTACAGCCTCTCTTCGCAAAGTTTTCCAGCCTAGATAGAATTTTGGAAAAGCTGACAGATTTAGGGTTCATCTGCCCAACTGTCAAAACTTCGGCTAACAGCACCAACTTATGGCCCCCAAACCATTTCCTATCCGGCTTTTATAACAGAGTCCTGTTCCCATACAGGGCAAGGTCTTCCAGAGCCAGACCAGCAACCTCTCAAGCTCCCCCGGCTCCATCTAATGTAGGTTAAGGAGAGTCCTTTTTTCCTTTTTTCATCCCACTTTCTCTGTGTGGCCAGACTTGTTCCCTTTCTCCAAAACAGCTTAACTATTTCTGTAGATCCATGGATTCAGACTGTTCAGGGGTTTGTCATATACTTCATTTGAACACTCTTCAAGACCTATCCCCCAACCCCATTTGCTTTTCCCTGGTGGGACAGAAGCTTATTGAAGAGGTGGTTTTGTCTCTTCAGTCAAAAGGAGCTATAGAGCTGGTTACTCTAGATTCCCCAGGGGTTTTCTCAGGAACATTTTTCTAGTCAAGAAAATGTCAGGTGGTTACAGTCTAGTCATAAATCTGAGAGATCTCAATAATTTTGTGGTCAATCACCACTTGACAATGGAGGGCATACACATGTTAAGAGATCTGCTTCGTTTGAATTACTGGATGGTGTGCCTGGACCTAAAAGACGCATATTTGACAGTCCAGGTGGCATCTCACTGCCCACAGTGCCATTGGTTCAGTTGGATGGATCAATTTTGGCTGTTTATCTGCCTTCACTTTCCCTCAGAGTCCTGCTGTTTGATGGAGAGATATATTGGGAGTATTGGGTAGTGGCACAATTACAACTTATGGGAGATAGTCACAAGCCTGCCGCAGGAGTCACTGGGATCCGTCCTTTGCCTCCTTCTGTTGGGTCGTCGGTATACTCCTATTCCAAAAGCTCAGTATTGCTTTGGCTTTCTACTGCATTGCACTTTATCTTCCAGTAGTTGGGTGCCTATAAGTAAGTCATTTGTTTGTATTTCTGGCACTCATTTAAGCCTATTGGGCTATTTAGTTTGTACTTTATTGTACTAAGTAGCCTAGGGGCAATATTTTTAGTGTACATTTTTATATTTTGGCTCCTTTAAATTGTAGGGCTGTATTCCCCATAAGATTTTTGTGTGCCTATTCAGCACATTAGTGTGCATCGGATTTTTGAGATCACGCACATCGACTCATTGGGTCTGCGCATGTCAGTTTGCTAGGTTTACTAGTGTCTGTTTTTTCTACATGCAGGATTTTTAGATCACGTTATTTACGCATTTGTTCCCTATCTGTTTTGAGAGCACTATCGAGTTACTTAGAGCGCTCTGCTCTCACGTGCTTTAAGTTTGATGTCGTGTTAGCTCTCTGCTGCCTTGCTGTTATTGTTAATTCCTTTTTCATTTGGAGGGGGTAAGTTGTTTTCCCTTGCTTTAAAAGCTCTTTTTTTGGGGGGGATATAGCTTTATGATTGTGTTTTCTACATGCTGCAGTTTTCACTTATAATGGAGCCTTATGTGTCCTCTTATTCACTTTTCTACTAATGTGAAGTGTGTATATTGTAAACTTGATGATGTATTGCCTCCAGCTTAGCTGTGCAATTCTTGTTTATATATAATTATGCATTTTAATGCTGCTTTTGCTTCTTAAAGGGACATGAAACTTAAATTTTTTCTTTCATGATTCAGATAGAGCATGTGATTTTAAACAACTTTCCGATTTTAATTCTATTATCTAATTTGTTTTGTTCACTCTGTATTCTTTGTTGAAAAGGATACCTAGGTACAATAGCTGCTGATTGGTGACTGCACATATATACCTCATCTTGCTGATTGGTGGCTAAATGTAGCCACCAATCAACATGCGCTACCCAGGTGCTGATCCAAAAATGGGCCAGCTTCTATGCTTGCATTCCTGCTTTTTCAAATAAAGATAGCAAGAGAAAGAAGAAAATGTAAAATAGGAGTAAATTAGACAGTTGCTTAAAAAAGGCATGCTCTATCTGAATCATGAAAGAACAAAAACAGGTTTAGTATCCCTTTAAGTGTGCTAGAGTTAATTTTAGTTAGAGAAGGGAGTTAATTGTGTGTGTGTGGGGGGGGGGGGGGGGGGATTTGGTACATAAGGAATTAATACAATAGATGAATTTATATAAAAGCTTCAAAGTCCTAAGGCCAGATAGACATATGCTTGGGCTTTTAATTTCTCAGCTGCTTGTGTTTTTTTTTTTTTAAATTTCATGACCAGATTTAAAAGTCACCAATAGTCTATTGTATTGTAAATACTGATCTATTTTCATAATATTCTGCTAATTATCTAAGGGCCAGATTACAAGTGGTGTGTTAAAAAAAATCGCTAACTGTCCTCAAAGTTATATTTTAACATGGCCGGGTTGCACGCATATTACAAGTTGAAAGTAAAAAGTATATGTATGTACATATTTAAACGTATAAACGCATAAATAAACATGTATAGACATATATAGACATGCACACACACATACATATTTAGACATACATAAATAAATATACACATTAGAACCCTTTCCAATCAAACACCTTCTCATATATCATATTTTTTAACCATTATAATTTATTTAATATATATATATATGAGTGCAATAGTTTATTTAGAAATAAGGGGTAACAGTGTAGCGTAGCTATCAGTAGTGTTTGGAAAAATGTCACTTGACCACTCAAAGTTTTAGCTATGCAGCAGCTTGCAAATAATAGCAATAGATATTGCTTTATATAGGAGCTTTTAGAGCATAATAGTAATAACACACTTTCAGTGCTGACATTTTCTTCATGCATCTTAAAAGCGATTGAACAGCTGATTTAGCTGCTCTACAACCGATTTTATGTACATAAAGTGAAAGCAGAAATGGTCCTTTGTATTTAGTTAACGCTATTGTGTAGTTTAAATCTACATGCAGATGAAATGAACCCTCTTACACATATAAACCAAAGCACAACTATCACATATAACCATCACCAAACTGTCATTAAACCCCACCTTAAAATATCCTCACCAAGCTGACTCAAACCTTATAATAGCAATGCCAGTCCCTGGACAACTAAGTTTAACTGTGACCTGCGCATCATAACCCCCTCTTTGTTACTTAAAGGGACAGTCTAGTCAAAATTAAAGGGCCACTAATCCCAAAATCTTGCTTTCATGATTCAGATAGAGAATAGAAATGTAAACAACTTTACAATTTACTTCTATTATTTATTTTGCTTCATTTTTTAGATATCCTTAGTTGAAGAAAAAGCAATGCACATGGTGAGCCAATCACACGAGGCTTCTATGTGCAGCAACCAATCAGCAACTACTGAGCATATCTAGATATGCTTTTCAGCAAAGAATATCAAGAGAATAAAACAAATTAGATAATAGAAGTAAATTAGTAAGATGTTTAAAATTGCATTCTCTTTCTAAATCCTGAAAGAAAAAATGTGGGTTTTATGTCCCTTTAAGCTTTCATCATTCAGATAGGGCATGCAATTTTAAACAACTTTCCTATTTATTTTTATCATCAAATTTGCTTTGTACTACTGGTATTCTTTGTTGAAAGCTAACCCTAGGTAGGCTCATAAACTGATTTCTAAGACCTTGAAGGCCGCATTCTATTTCTGTGAATTTTTTACGTTTTTCACAGTTAGACAGCGCTAGTTCATGAGTGCCATATACATAACATTGTGCTCACTCCCCTGGCGTTATTTATGAGTTAGCACTAATTGAGATAGGGGGGCAGTCGGCAGAGGCTTACAAGGTAATCACAAAGGTAAAAAGTATATTAAAGGGACATGAAACCTAAAAATATGTTTTCATGATTGAGAAAGAGAATACAATTTTAAACAACTTTCCAATTTACTTTTATGATCTATTTTGCTTTATTCTCTTGTTATCCTTTGTTGAAGTAAAATCAATGCTTTACTGGGAGCTAGTTAACACACTGGGTAAGTCAATTACATGAGACATATTTGTGCAGCCACCAATCAGCAGCTTCTGAGCCTACCTAGGTATCCTTTTCAACAAAGGATATCAAAAGAACAAAACAAATTAGATTAAAAAAGTAAACTGGAAAGTTGTTTTAAATCACATGCTATATCTGAATAATAAAAGAAAATATTGGGTTTCATGTCCCTTTAAAGGGACATAAAACAAGTTGGGATAGAGACAAAATATAATAATATGTACTTTAATTACTTTACCTGCAAATTTACCTGCAGTGCCTCGCCATTAACCCTTTCTTTTTAGTTTCTGAATTGTAAAGCTCTAACTCCCCCCATACATTTCCTTTTATGGCTGTATCTATATCTATTGTTGTTTTGGTAGAATACAAAAGTGCATAGGGATTATCTGCTGGAGCATGAATAGAAGCTGTGAACTCAATTGAAATACAATGCCTGTGTCTAAACACTGATAAGGGGGTGGAGTTGGCTTCTCCAGGCAGCTTAGCTTTGTAATTCATTTTGCTTACTTTTGAAAATTATTTTGAAATACTTACCAGCAATTTAAAAAAAAAATTATGCAACTATTATTACTTAAAGTGAATGTAAATTTAGATGATAAAGTGGCCGGTTTTTAAAAATCCAATTAAAAACAGGGGCACTTTAATTAATCAAAATTTACATTTCACTTGTGTTGTGAAATTACTTACCATTTAATCTTGACAGCCACTCCAGCGATTCCCCCCGGTCGTCGCAAGCCTCTTCATACGTCAGAAATGATGGATAGGTCATCCTCCAATCACGGCTTCCCCCCCAGGGGAATCAGTGTCTGATTCAACGCCGTGATTGGAGGAAACTGGATTCCTCATTTTAGACCCAGGAAGAGGCTTCGCGACGGGCGGAGGAAGCTGGAGCGGCTGTCAAGATTAAAAGGTAAGTTTTTTTCACAACACGAGTAAAATGTAAATTTTTATGAATTAAAGGGCCCCTGTTTTTAATCGGATTTTTTTAAAACTAGTCACTTTATCATCCAAACTTACATTCACTTTAATTAGCCCTTTTAGGATTTGCACAGATCTCAACCTGTTTTATGGCACTTTAATATAACCATGTTATCTGTCTTTATGAACCATAAAAATTCTGGAGTAGACTGTCCCTTTAAGTTAAAATAAAAGATAAAACCTTTAATTAAAAAAAAAAATCCCTTACCATTACTGAAGTCCGTTCTTCTGCTCATCAGTTACAGGATCGACATATTGAGGTTGTTGCCATGTTTTAAAATTTCTGAAATCACAATTTTTACAGTCTTGATAATTATGTTAACTGAACTGTAAACAGACAGGCTCACTGTCACAATAGAGCTTGCTCACTCTTCTAGTTTAAAGGGAAAGTAAAAATATTGACATTCTAATATAAAATGTTTAGTTATGCATAATTTAATTGACTTTGCAATATATTTTCATTATTTATTTTTCCCCTTTTTTATTTCATTTTATTTAGCTTAAAAATTGAGCAATTTTTCATTCTCATGCCTTGAAATGCACCCTGCTGACTTACCAAGGCTAGCCCGGAGACAAATCTGTCCCTAATTGGCTTTATCAAACAATAATTGTAAAACCATTCCTGCTTATACTAACTTTATGGCAGTGGCTAACCTTGTTTTCTGTGGACTAAAGCCCAGATTGGCTCCTCAAAATAAAGTAAATGGTGGGAGGAGTTTGGCTATTGAAAATTAATTACAGTAAAAAGGATGTTAATTTGTTTTAAAAACATTGAGACTTGACTGACATGGTATTCTAAAGAAACACAACAGAAATGTATTGTAATTAAAAGGTGTTTACTATCCCGTTAAAGGGATATTATACTTCATAGAAATTATATTATTAGTTATTTTAAAAGTAGTTTCCTTTTATTTATTTTTTTAAACTTTATTTGTGCTGTGTCCATTGCTTCCTGTCACAGCATTACAAGGAGACAGGTCTCTATAGAAAGGCTTATCTATCTTGATATCATAAAACTTATAAAGTAATACAAACTGGTTTACTATTAAAGGGACACTGAACCCAATTTTTTTTCTTTCATGATTCAGATAAAGCATGAAATTTAAATCAACTTTCTAATTTACTCCTATTATCAATTTTTCTCTTGCTATCTTTATTTTAAAAGCAAAGTAAATCTTAGCAGCCATTTTAGGTTCAGCACAATGGATAGTGTTTGCTTATTGGAGGCTTACATTTAGCCACCAATAAGCAAGCATAACCCAGGTTCTCAATCAAAAATGGTCCGGTTCCTATTCCTGCTTTTTAAATAAAGATAGCAAGCGAACAAAGAAAAATTGATAACAAGAGTAAATTAGAAAGTTGCTTAAAATTGCATGCTCTATCTGAATCATGAAATAAAACATGTGGGTTTAGTGTCCCTTTAAGTGAATACTAGATACACAGGGAGTCAGATTTGCCCATGCTCAGAAGGGGCAGAATGCAAACTAAGTTGCCAACATGTCAGCTCTCATTTCTCTGACGGCAGTGGCTACATTGAAAAGTGCTCATCTATTTCCAATGGCATGAAGAGTTCACAAATCCATTCAATTACTAGTGGGAATTCAACTCCTGGCCACCAGGTGGAGGCAAATAACACCCCAGTAAAACTTTAAGTATCCTCCCACTTCCCACAATCCCCAGTCATTATTTGCCTAGTTCATCGGGTGGATGTGCGAAGTTGGTGTCTGAAGATATTTAATCCTTTAATGGGTAGGTTCCCTGCAAGCAAGGATTGGGGCTATGCTGTGTCCATGTAAATCTCTTTAGTAAGAGTAATGGTGGCTCTTAGCAGTTAGAAGACAGCGAGGTAGTCCTTGCTTACCTTCCAACATCAATGCTACCCCTTTATAGAAAACCTGGGTTGGTTACTCTGTTTTTTCTTGTACCTTCAGGTAGCTGTCAGCGGTCGGATGAGGCTAACAAACCTGGAGCTGCCGTGACTGCTCCACAGCAGAAGAACCTGGAGGGTAAGTCCTCTCACATATATTTCATAGAGGTCAGAAATATTTTGGAAGAAGGACTGGGACAATCAGGGACCTGCTACCCTAAGAAGGGATTTATTTATTTACTATATACAGTATATATCCACTGTGGGATATGTTGCGATTGAGCAGCTTTCTGGCTTTATGCCTGGGACAGGGATTTTGCCGTTTACATTGCTGGGCATTTCTATAGCTAAGCCCAGGTTTGATGGTATGTGGGATACGGTTGTGATCAACTATGTTTCCTATTGTCTATTCCTGCATGGTACATTTTTACGGCTTTTAAGGTGTCTTATGATTGGGGCACAGTATCAATTGTTTAATTCCCTCTGTTGACTTTGAGAGGGATAGGACATTTTTTATGGCGCAGTTATTGTGAGCACCTAATAGTTGCTGTGCAGGCTTTGACCGTTGGTGCTCTGGTTGGTATGCCTGTCAGATTCCCTCCTCCTCTGTCTGTTATTAGGTTAATAGACTCACTTTCTGCAGCTTTCACTAAGACCTAATAGTGTTTGGGAATAAATGTTTATATTTTTTCCGGAGGAGACCGTCATTGGTGGTGGACGCAGCACTTCTTTGTTGACTTATACTGTGGGACACTTAATGTTAATTTTATTAGGAGACCCTCATATCTGTGTTAGAACAGTTAGATTGAATTCTTCTCAGTGTGTGTTATATCTGCTCTTCTGTTCGTATCCGCTGAAGGCGTATAAAGATTGGCGCCATTTTGGATTTTTCCGCAAGAGCAGTGCAATGTTTAGATG
Source organism: Bombina bombina (assembly GCF_027579735.1). Taxonomy (NCBI): domain Eukaryota; kingdom Metazoa; phylum Chordata; class Amphibia; order Anura; family Bombinatoridae; genus Bombina; species Bombina bombina. Next base: position 667,793,425 of record NC_069500.1, on the reverse strand, counting down.
ACCGGTGATCATTAGCTGAGCATACTTCCAAAGAATAGCCCTGGTGTTAATATCCCCGCATATCTATAGGAGTGGATTCTTGACAGGAAGCGGTAAGGGATTTTCTTACTGCATACGGCTGAATTACGGTTGCTGTTTTCTGTGTACTGGGCTTATTTTAACAGGGGTATTAGTGGAAGAGCACTACGATTGTTTCCCCTCTGGTTTTTTCATAGAACGCAGTTTTTTGAAAATTTCTGCATGGCAGCAGTGTGACGCACTTGTTAAAAAAAGTGCTTATTTGTTTTAGGTCCGCAGAGACTAGCAGCTGCATATTGTACTCTCGAACATGTACCTCTCTGTAGGGTATGTTTTTGTCTCTGTAGGGTATGTTTTTGTTACTCCTATATACCATTACCTCTACTAATACTTTTTCAGTACTGGTTTGGCTATCTGCTATATGTGGATGGGTGTCTTTCGGTAAGTACGTTTTATTATTTAAGACACTCTCAGCTATGGTTTGGCGCTTTATGTATTAATATAAAGTTTTAAATATATGTATTCTACTTATATTTGTCATGAGTCAGGTCTATGTGTATTTCCCTTTTGCAGTCTAAACAGTTTCAGTATAGGAATCATGTTTGGGAAGTTTATTTAAACTTTTTTTTTTTTACCTGGGGTTCAGTCTTTTTCAATTTGACTCATTTTATCGCGGTCAAATCTAGGCTCGCCAGGGCGCAGAATGCTGTCTTTTATTGTGTCATTCTTGGCGCAAATTTTTTTGGTGCAAAGTTGCGCCGTTGATGGTGCAAGTTTCGTCATTTCCGGCTTCTTTGTTGATGCTAGTCGTTTTGGCACAAAATCGCGTTTGTTATGATGCGAAATGTGTCATTTCCTGGTGATAGTTTTGCGCCAAATTTTTTTTAATTCATTTTGTGTTCTGCGTCATTCTTGGCGCAAAAATGTAGTCTTTTTACCCCTGTCCCTCTATTGCTCGCTGTTTTCATCGTTTTTTTGAAAGCTATTATGCCTGCTTTTGTTTTTCTCTACTGAAACTGTTACATTGTGGAAATTGAATATTTTGCCTAATGTTATTTTTCTTTTTCTGTTACATTTTGTGAGATGTCTCATTCTGATCCTGACTCTGATTTTACTGTAGAAACTACGATGCCCTGGAACACAATTCTACAAAGCTAAGTGTGTACTTTTCATTATTAAACTGTTGTTATTTCTTCAGTTCAATTATGTGGCATTTATTTATTATGTTTTATGAAAAACTGTTTCTACATGTATAATGACATTTACTGTTTTTTACATATTCAGTTCTTGTACTTGATTTCATCTGCAAACATCACATGTTGCTGCTTATATCATTAAAGGTTATGACTGCTATTATGCCTTTAAGTAAACTTACGAGGTCTTTTCAAATTGTTAAAATTTAATTAATTTTGTTCTGACCAACAGCATACTTATGTTTATTATACTGATGAAGGTTTCTTTGTCTTAAAGATCCTGTATCAGACAGTTTGTTAAAAATTCTCCTTATTAATTTTGAATTTTTTTTATGTTCTTTGTTAAGGAAATATTTGCTATTTATAGCGTTTAGGAGTTCTCCTATTAACTCTCGGCTAGATTACAAGTTATGGCGTTATGGCTGCTTGCTAATTTTGTGTACGTTATTTTCATCGCTTACCTTTCATAGCGCTGCTATTACACGTTCTGAAAAACAGGCTTGCGCGGGCGATATGGTGGCGTTGAGCTCCATACCTCACCCAAATACAAGCGCTGCTTTGACGTGCTCGTGCACGATTTCCCAATAGACATCAATGGGGAGAGCCGGCAAAAAAAAAAGCCTAACACCTGCAATCGCAGAAACAAAAGCTCCGTAACGCAGCCCTATTGATGTCTATGGGGAAAGAAAAAGTTACTTTTAAACAGCCTAATATAAAAACCATGTCTAAACACCCCTAATCTGCCGCCCCCAACATCGCCGTAACCTACATAATGTTATTAACCCCTAATCTGCTGCCCTTAACATCGCCGCCATCTAAATAAAACTATTAACCCCTAATCTGATGCTCCCCATATCGCCGCCACATACATACATACATTAACCCCTAATCTGCTGCCCCTAACATCACCGCCACCTTAATACACTTATTAACCCCTAATCTGCCGCGCTTAACTTCACCGCCACCTACATTACAGTTATTAACCCCTAATCTGCCACCCCCCCAATGTCGCCGCCACTATACTTAAGTTATTAACCCCTAAACCTCTGGGCTCCAACATCACTAACACTAACCGCTAGATTTAGAGTTCTGCGTCAGCTGTGAAAACCAGCGTTAGGGGCTCCTAACGCTGGTTTTGGCCGCCCGCTGGTATTTAGAGTCAGTCAGGAAAGGGTCTAACGCTCACTTTGCAGCCGCGACTTTTCCATACCGCAGATCCCCTTACGTCAATTGCGTATCCTATCTTTTCAATGGGATCTTTCTAACGCTGGTATTTAGAGTCTTGGCTGAAGTGAGCGTTAGAAATCTAACAACAAGACTCCAACCGCAGCAAAAAGCCAGGAGTTAAGAGCTTTCTGGGCTAACGCCGGTTCATAAAGCTCTTAACTACTGTGCTCTAAAGTACACTAACACCCATAAACTACCTATGTACCCCTAAACCAAGGCCCCCCCACATCGCCGCCACTCGATTAAATTTTTTTAACCCCTAATCTGCCGACCGCACACCGCCGCCACCTATGTTATCCCTATGTACCCCTAATCTGCTGCCCCTAACACCGCCGACCCCTATATTATATTTATTAACCCCTAATCTGCCGCCCCCAACGTCGCCGCCACCTACCTACAATTATTAACCCCTAATCTGCCGACCGGACCTCACCGCTACTATAATAAAGTTATTAACCCCTAATCCGCCTCACTCCCGCCTCAATAACCCTATAATAAATAGTATTAACCCCTAATCTGCCCTCCCTAACATCACCGACACCTAACTTCAAGTATTAACCCCTAATCTGCCGACCGGACCTCACCGCTACTCTAATAAATTTATTAACCCCTAAAGCTAAGTCTAACCCTAACACTAACACCCCCCTAAATTAAATATAATTTTTATCTAACAAAATAAATTAACTCTTATTAAATAAATTATTCCTATTTAAAGTTAAATACTTACCTGTAAAATAAACCCTAATATAGCTACAATATAAATTATAATTATATTGTAGCTATTTTAGGATTAATATTTATTTAACAGGTAACTTTGTATTTATTTTAACCAGGTACAATAGCTATTAAATAGTTAATAACTATTTAATAGCTACCTAGTTAAAATAATTACAAAATTACCTGTAAAATAAATCCTAACCTAAGTTACAATTAAACCTAACACTACACTATCAATAAATTAATTAAATAAAATACCTACAATTATCTACAATTAAACCTAACACTACACTATCAATAAATTAATTACATAAAATACCTACAAATAAGTACAATTAAATAAACTAACTAAAGTACAAAAAATAAAAAAATAATTTACAAACATTAGAAAAATATTACAACAATTTTAAGCTAATTACACCTACTCTAAGCCCCCTAATAAATAACAAAGCCCCCCAAAATAAAAAAATGCGCTACCCTATTCTAAAATAAAAATAGAAAAACTCTTTTACCTTACCAGCCCTTAAAAGGTCCTTTTGCGGGGCATGCCCCAAAGAATTCTGCTCTTTTGCCTGTAAAAAAAAACATACAATACCCCCCCCAACATTACAACCCACCACCCACATACCCCTAATCTAACCCAAACCCCCCTTAAATAAACCTAACACTAAGCCCCTGAAGATCTCCCTACCTTATCTTCACCACGCCGGGTATCACCGATCCGTCCAGAGGAGGCTCCGAAATCTTCATCCAAGCCCAAGCGGGGGCTGAAGAGGTTCATCATCGGGCTGAAGTCTTGATCCAAGCAGGCGCTGAAGAGGTCCATCATCGGACTGAAGTCTTGATCCAAGCGGGCGCTGAAGAGGTCCATCATCGGGCTAAAGTCTTCTATCAAGCGGCATCTTCAATCTTCTTTCTTCCGGATCCATCTTCATCCCGCCGACGCTGAACATCCATCCTGGCCAACGACTTCCCAACGAATGACCGATCAGCCAATAGAATGCGAGCTCAATCTGATTGGCTGATTGGATCAGCCAATCGGATTGAACTTGAATCTGATTGGCTGATTCCATCAGCCAATCAGAATTTTCCTACCTTAATTCCGATTGGCTGATAGAATCCTATCAGCCAATCGGAATTCGAGGGACGCCATCTTGGATGACTTCCCTTAAAGGAACCGTCATTCGTTGGGAAGTCGTCGGCCAGGATGGATGTTCCGCGTCGGCGGGATGAAGATGGATCCGGAAGAAAGAAGATTGAAGATGCCGCTTGATAGAAGACTTCAGCCCGATGATGGACCTCTTCAGCGCCCGCTTGGATCAAGACTTCAGCCCGATGATGGGCCTCTTCAGCCCCAGCTTGGGCTTGGATGAAGATTTCGGAGCCTCTTCTGGACTGATCAGTGATACCCGGCATGGTGAAGACAAGGTAGGAAGATCTTCAGGGGCTTAGTGTTAGGTTTATTTAAGGGGGGTTTGGGTTAGATTAGGGGTATGTGGGTGGTGGGTTGTAATGTTGGGGGGGTATTGTATGTTTTTTTTTACAGGCAAAAGAGCAGAATTATTTGGGGCATGCCCCGCAAAAGGCCCTTTTAAGGGCTGGTAAGGTAAAAGAGCTTTTCTATTTTTATTTTAGAATAGGGTAGGGCATTTTTTTATTTTGGGGGGCTTTGTTATTTTATTAGGGGGCTTAGAATAGGTGTAATTAGCTTAAAATTGTTGTAATATTTTTCTAATGTTTGTAAATTATTTTTTTATTTTTTGTAACGTAGTTCTTTTTTATTTTTTGTACTTTAGTTAGTTTATTTAATTGTATTTATTTTAGGTATTTTATGTAATTAATTTATTGATAGTGTAGTGTTAGGTTTAATTACAGATAATTGTAGGTATTTTATTTAATTAATTTATTGATAGTGTAGTGTTAGGTTTAATTGTAACTTAGGTTAGGATTTATTTTACAGGTAATTTTGTAATTATTTTAACTAGGTAGCTATTAAATAGTTATTAACTATTTAATAGCTATTGTACCTGGTTAATATAAATACAAATTTACCTGTAAAATAAATATTAATCCTAAAATAGCTACAATATAATTATAATTTATATTGTAGCTATATTAGGGTTTATTTTACAGGTAAGTATTTAGCTTTAAATAGGAATAATTTATTTAATAAGAGTTAATTTATTTAGTTAGATACAAATTATATTTAATTTAGGGGGGTGTTAGTGTTAGGGTTAGACTTAGCTTCAGGGGTTAATAAATTTAATAGAGTAGCGGTGAGGTCCGGTCGGCAGATTAGGGGTTAATACTTGAAGTTAGGTGTCGGTGATGTTAGGGAGGGCAGATTAGGGGTTAATACTATTTATTATAGGGTTATTGAGGCGGGAGTGAGGCGGATTAGGGGTTAATAACTTTATTATAGTAGCGGTGAGGTCCGGTCGGCAGATTAGGGGTTAATAATTGTAGGTAGGTGGTGGCAGATTAGGGGTTAATAAATATAATATAGGGGTCGGCGGTGTTAGGGGCAGCAGATTAGGGGTACATAGGGATAATGTAGGTTGCGGCGGTGTATGGAGCGGCAGATTAGGGGTTAATAAGTGTAAGATTAGGGGTGTTTAGACTCGAGGTTCAGGTTAGGGTGTTAGGTGCAGACTTAGAGAGTGTTTCCCCATAGGAAACAATGGGGCTGCGTTAGGAGCTGAACGCTGCTTTTTTGCAGGTGTTAGGTTTTTTTTCAGCTCAAACTGCCCCATTGTTTCCTATGGGGGAATCGTGCACGAGCACGTTTTTGAAGCTGGCCGCGTCCGTAAGCACCGCTGGTATTGAGAGTTGCAGTGGCGGTAAATATGCTCTACGCTCCCTTTTTGGAGCCTAACGCAGCCCTTCTGTGAACTCTAAATACCAGCGGTATTTAAAAGTTGCGGGGGGAAAAAAGCATGCGTAGCTAACGCACCCCTTTGGCCCCAGAACTCTAAATCTAGCAGAAAATATATATATTAACCCCTAAACCCTAGCCCTAACCCTAACGTAACCCTAACCCTAACGTAACCCTAACCATAACCCTAACACCCCCTAACTTAAATATAATTAAAATAAACCTAAATAAAACTTACAATTGTTATCTAAATAATTCCTATTTAAAACTAAATACAAACTTACCTGTGAAATAATACCTAAGCTAGCTACAAAATAACTAAAAGTTACATTGTAGCTATCTTAGGTTTTATTTTCATTTCACAGCTAAGTTTGTATTTATTTTAACTAGGTAGACTAGTTAGTAAATAGTTATTAGCTATTTACTAACTACCTAGCTAAAATAAATACAAAGTTACCTGTAAAATAAAACCTAACCTGCCTTATATTAAAAACCAACGTAACAATAAAATAAAGTAAATTAAATTAATAAAATACAATTATCTAAATTACAAAAGAATAAACACTAAATTACACAAAATAAAAAACGAAATGATCAAAAATAAAAACAACTCCTAACTACTTACTACTACTTACTCCTAATCTAATAGCCCTACCAAAATAAAAAAGCCCCCCCCCCCAAAATAAAAAAAAACCCTAGCCTACACTAAACTGCCAATGGCCCTTAAAAGGGCCTTTTGCGGGGCATTGCCCCAAAGAAATCAGTTCTTTAACCTGTAAAAAAAAATACAAACAACTCCCCAACAGTAAAACCCGACACTCACCCACCCAAACCCCTCTAAATAAACCTAAGCTAACCATTGCCTGAAAAGGGCATTTGGATGGCCATTGCCCTTAAAAGGGCATTTAGCTCTTTTACATTGCCCAAACCCTAAGCTAAAAATAAAACCCACCCAATAAACCCTTAAAAAAACCTAACGCTAACCCCCCGACGATCCACTTACAGTTTTCGAAGACCGGGCATCCATCCTCATCCAGGTGGCAGAAGTCTTCATCCAAGTGGGCAGAAGTCCTCATCGAAGCTGGCAGAAGTCTTCATCCAAGCGGGCAGAAGTCTTCATCCAGACGGCATCTTCTATCTTCATCCATCCGGCGCGGAGCGGGTCCATCTTCAAGACATCTGGCGTGGAGCATCCTCTTCTTCTGATGGTCGCTGTAGAATGAAGTTTCCCTTTAAGTGACGTTATCCAAGATGGCGTCCCATACATTCTGATTGGCTGATAGAATTCTATCAGCCAATAGGAATTAAAGGGGAAAAAATCCTATTGGCTGTTGCAATCAGCCAATAGGATTGAGCTTTCATCCTGTTGGCTGATCCAATCAGCCAATAGGATTGAGCTTGCATTCTATTGGCTATTCCAATCAGTCAATAGAATGCAAGCTCAATCCTATTGGCTGCTTGGATCAGCCAATAGGATGAAAGCTCAATCCTATTGGCCAATTGCAATAGCCAATAGGATTTTTTCCCCTTTAATTCCTATTGGCTGATAGAATTCTATCAGCCAATCGGAATTTAAGGGACGCCATAATGGATGACATCACTTAAAGGAAAACTTCATTCTAAAGCGACCATCGGAAGAAGAGGATGCTCCGCACCGGATGTCTTGAAGATGGACCCGCTCCGCGCCGGATGGATGAAGATAGAAGATGCCGTCTGGATGAAGACTTCTGCCCGCTTTGAAAACTGTAAGTGGATCATTGGGGGTTAGTGTTAGTTTTTTTTAAGGGTTTATTGGGTAGGTTTTATTTTTAGTTTAGGGTTTGGGCAATGTAAAAGAGCTAAATGCCCTTTTAAGGGCAATGCCCATCTGTGACGAACCAAGGTTATCCAACCCTGCGACAGTCACTTATTTGGCACAGAAAGGGTTATCAGCCCCCTTTTCTGTCACCAATAGGTCACAATCTAGCCACACCAGCTTGTGATTCAGTTTAGTGGGTGCAAGGGTTAACCACACTCCCCTAGTCTGTACTAGACATAAGAGAAATGCCCAAAACTCCCTTTTAATGCCACCCACAATAAACTATAAATCCTATAGCTCCAATACGGTCACAACTTAAAATTTATTAAAGGGAAAATCCTAAGAAAAAACCCAGACTTTACACATTATCTCTAGAAATACAATTTAGCAGAAAATGACCTAAATTATACAGTTCTAATATTCCAGTCTCTTTCAGTAACATGGTTCAATTATTAGACAAAGGCCAAACTTAATAAAGGAATTATTTATTATGCCAAAAATATTATGCACAATGCATTATTAATAAACAAGTTGTTACAAATAAAATTACACACGCAAACAGTGTTTAAAATAAAAAGGAGAAAAATAACAGACCTAATACTTCACTAGCTTATGAGTCTGCCCCCAGGGAGATGGGCAAGAAGAAAAGTTGTCACTCACGCTGTAGCAAGCAGCCTCCCATGTAGAATGAACAACTTATTGTTAAGAAATAAGATTCTTAAACCTATTTTTCAGAGATCAGGTTGCCTAACCACACCCTCCTGGGTGGGCTAAGAAACCCCCCTGTCTTTATGACCTTCAATAGACTAATTTCTTGCCTGAAATTATACAATCCATTATAATTCCTGCTAGGTAAGAAATTTCTATATTTACATATCTAGAACCTTTTAGTTTTATTGGGAGAATCGGTTTGATATCAAATATGCCATAGGTTGTCATATTTACCTTCCTTTAAGGTTATAACAGTTTTAACACACATATGTACATAATATACCAGTGTCCTTTCAGTGACCGATGAAGGGCCTGTTTTGCATCAGGCATTCTATTGACAGCCTAAGCCATAAACTTTATCCTGTGTATCTCTGGGACTAAGAGCTTGAGTGGTTTTATGACTCAATGCATACACAATAACATTTGGTGGGGCTATTTAGGAAACTCCTGGCAGTTCAAAGAAAACACAAGTTACAATTCTTCTTGAAAACAAATAACTGTTTTGAGTTCAAGCTACACAGAATTAACCCCTTCTTAGCTAAATCCTGAGGTTTTCGTGACACCATCCAAATGCCCTTTTCAGCGCAATGGTTAGTTTAGGTTTATTTAGATAGGTTTTTATTTGGGTTGGTGGGTTTTACTGTTGGGGGTAAAAGAGCTGATTTCTTTGAGGCAATGCACTGCAAAAGGCCCTTTTTAAGGGTCATTGGCAGTTTAGTGTAGGCTAGGTTTTTTTTTATTTTGGGGGGGGGCTTTTTTTATTTTGATAGGGCTATTAGATTAGGAGTAATTAGTTTTTATTTTTCATAATTTCATTTTTTATTCTGTGTAATTTAGTGTTTAATTATTTTTTGTAATTTAGATAATTGTATTTGATTAATTTAATTTATTTTATTTTATTGTAATGTTAGTTTTTAGTGTAAGGCAGGCTAGGTTTTATTTTACAGGTACCCTTGTATTTATTTTAACTAGGTAGCTAGTAAATAGTTAATAACTAATTAATAACTAGTCTACCTAGTTAAAATGAAAATAAACTTAACTGTGAACCCCCCCCCCCATAAAATAGCTACAATGTAACTATTAGTTATATTGTAGCTAGCTTATGTTTTTTCACAGGTAAGTTTGTGGGAGGACAGAGGTTTAGGGGTTAATAGTTTAATTTAGTTTATTTCGTTGTGGGGGGGCTTGCGGTTTAGTGGTTAAATGTTAATAGGTTTATTATAGCGGCGGTGTGGGCGGATGGCAGATTAGGGGTTAATAATATTTAAATAGTGTTTGCAATGCGGGAGGGCAGCAGTTTAGGGGTTAATAGGTTTATTATAGTGGCGACGATGTTGGGGAGTGGCAGAATAGGGGTTAATACATTTTAATAGTGGCGGTGATGTCCGGAGAGGCAGATTAGGGGTTAATAATTTTATTATAGTGTTTGCGATGCGGGAGGGCCTCGGTTTAGGGGTTAATAGGTAGTTTATGGGTGTTAGTGTACTTTGTGACAGTTTAGTTATGAGTTTTATGGTACAGCTTTGTAGCATAAAACTCATAACTACTGATTTTAGATGGCGGTACGGATCTTGTCATTTTAGGTTGTACCTCTCACTTTTTGGCCTCACCGCAAAACTAGTAATACTGGTGCTATGGAAGTCCCATTGAAAAATGACTTTTTTTAAAGTGCGGTACTGACGTTGCGTGACAGCAAAAAAGGTGTGCGGTACACCTATTCTGACAAGACTTATAATAGCGGCGTTAGGGAAAAAGCATTGTTATGAAGCATAACAATGCTTTTTCACTCATAACGCAAAACTCGTAATCTAGCTGTCTGTTATTAATCCTTTTCAAAACTGGATTTTTTTGCTATTAAGGTTTTTTTCCTATTCAATATGCTATTTGTATTATATTCTAGAGAATGTTTATCCTGATTCCCTTTTGGGATTGTACTACTATTCTATGGAGATTGGTACTTATTTTCAGGATTCTTTCGAATTTTTGAATATAACCTTGGTAGTGCATATTCATGTACTGTTTATATTTTAGTTCAGCTTTATCTATGGCTGACATTGCTGTTTTCTCAACCTTTTGTTGAACAGTTAGCATAAGCAGTTTCAGATTCTCAAGTATATAACTCTGTTTATTTACTTTGGATGTATTCATTTAATTATGTTTACTATATCTATTATTATGATTTTGAATATATTTTATTATCTCTATCTTGTTAGGATAATAATTTGTTTGATTTCTATTATCTCCACTATTGTTGGAGATCTAGAATTTTTTTCTGCCCTACTTTAAGTCCGGTGATGTAGTTCAATTGGTAAATGTCCTGACTACAAATGTTGTTCTAGATCCAAGGGTCTCAGATTCATATTCCGGCAGATTTATTACAGTCCTCTGGCCTTTTAAGGTCAATTTATTGTACACCATTTATTTGGTTAATAATGACTCTTTTTTTTCAGCTGCTAATTTCGTTAATTCTGAATGTAAGCACTGAAAAAGCGTTTTTTTGTATCCTTTTGGGAGAAAAACGCTATATATTTACTAGTTATTAGACTACATGAAGATGCGGTTCTCTATCCAGTCCTTCTGGTTGGGGGCAGACTAAATTGTTTTTGGATCAGTCCAACATCTATATTATTTTTAGGGTTTGAATAGATTTTCAGAATGAGACCTTCGATGGGAAGAATCTTTCTTTCTCAGTACACTGTGAATTCTTTTCTAGAGTGATTATGCCAGTTTTTTTTTCAGGAACAGGATTTAGGTTTCTATTCAATTCTATTGTCCCAAAGAAAAAGGGTTTATTCAGTCCATTTTTGGATCTGAAGACTTTTCTATTGTTTTGCTAGAGTTTCAACTTTTATGTTGGCGATTATAAGGACTATTATGCCTTTTTGTTAAGGTCATTCCATGTCCACTCCATTTTTCAGCATGTTTATTCTCATATTTTAATTTCGTTCAGACCACTTGTGGATTCTGAGATTTTCTTTTTTTAAATAAGCTTTACCAATTTGTCACTTTTCCATTTGGTCTAGCGACAGCTTTATGAATCTTTTCATAGGTTCTTGGTGCACTTCTTTCTGTCTTCAGACAGTAAGGTATGGTGGTGCTTCCTTATTTGGATGGTATCTTGGTATTAGCTTAAACTTTTCTTTTATTAAAGATGGACAGATAAACTAAGCATACTAATGCACTGTGGCTGAGCTCTGTAGCAACCTGAGGGTTACAGATTAGATTCCTGTGAGGTTTATTAAGGGCTAGATTTATTAAAGCTGAGGCGTACAGGGATGCGTATACGTGCCCCTGTACGCCTCAGCTCGCCTGTGGTGGGGCGAAAATACCCAAAGGTATTCGGCATTGCACACGAGCGCAATTACTGCCAGTACCCAAGATGGCAGCAAATAGGTAGAGGGGGAGGGTTAGAGAGATGTATGGGGGGGATCTGGGAGGTTGTGGGGTAAGGGGGAATGCAGACTGCCGACTGTATGAAAAAAAATTAAAAAAAATAATAAATGATTTTTATTTCAGTACTGGCAGACTTTCTGCCAGTACTTAAGATGGCGGTGACAATTGTGAGGTGGGGGAGGGAAGAGAGCTGTTTGAGGGAGGTCAGGGGGGATCAAGGGGTGGGATGTGTCAGGTGGGAGGCTGATCTCTAGACTAAAGCTAAAAATTAACCCTACAAGCTACCTAATTAACCCCTTAACTGCTGGGCATATTACAAGTGTGGTGGGCAGCAGCATTTAACGGCCTTATTATTACCAAAAAGCAACGCCAAAGCCATATATGTCTGCTATTTCTGAACAAAGGGGATCCCAGAGAAGCATTTACAACCATTTGTGCCATAATTGCACAAGATGTTTGTAAATAATTTCAGTGAGAATCATATTTGGCGGTGAAATGGTGGCATGAAATATACCAAAATGGGCCTAGATCAATAATTTGGGTTGTCTACTACACTACACTAAAGCTAAAATTAAACCTAAAAGCTTCCTACAAGCTCCCTAGTTAACACCTTCACTGCTGGGCATAATATACATTGGTGTGCAGCGGAATTTAGCGGCCTTCTAATTACCAAAAAGCAACGCCAAAGCCATATATGTCTGCTATTTCTGAACAAAGGGGATCCCAGAAAAGCATTTAAAACCATTTATGCCATAATTGCACAAGTTGTTTGTAAATAAATTCAGCGAGAAACCTTGTTTCTATCAGCCAATCAGAATTTTCCTACCTTAATTCCGATTGATTGATAGAATCCTATCAGCCAATCGGAATTCGACGGACGCCATTTTGGATGACGTCATTTAAAGGAACCGTCATTCGGCGAGTAGGCGTCGGGAGAAGAGGATGTTCCGCGTCGGCTGGAAGATGATGGCTCCGGAAGAAAGAAGATTGAAGATGCTGCTTGATAGAAGACTTCATCCCGATGATGGACTTCGGACTTCAGCCCGATGATGGAGTTCTTCAGTCGCCGCTTGGATCCAGACTTCAGCCCGAGGATGGACGTCACTCTTCAGCCCCCCGCTTGGGCTTGGATCAACACTTCCGAGGCTTGGATCAAGACTTCCGAGGACCGATCGGTGAACCTGGTATGGTGAAGATAAGGTAGGAAGATCTTCAGGGGCTTAGTGTTAGGTTTATTTAAGGGGGGTTTGGGTTAGATTAGGGGTATGTGGGTGGTGGGTTGTAATGTTGGGGGGGGTATTGTATGTGTTTTTTTTACAGGCAAAAGAGCTGAATTCTTTGGGGCATGCCCCGCAAAGGGCCCTGTTCAGGGCTGGTAAGGTAAAAGAGCTTTGAACTTTTTAATTTAGAATAGGGTAGGGCATTTTTTATTTTGGGGGGCTTTGTTATTTTATTAGGGGGCTTAGAGTAGGTGTAATTAGTTTAAAATTGTTGTAATATTTTTCTAATGTTTGTAAATATTTTTAAATTTTTTTGTAACTTAGTTCTTTTTTATTTTTTGTACTTTAGTTAGTTTATTTCATTGTATTTATTTGTAGGAATTGTATTTAATTAATTTATTGATAGTGTAGTGTTAGGTTTAATTGTAGGTAATTGTAGGTATTTTATTTAATTAATTTATTGATAGTGTAGTGTTAGGTTTAATTGTAACTTAGGTTAGGATTTATTTTACAGGTAATTTTGTAATTATTTTAACTATTTTAGCTATTAAATAGTTCTTAACTATTTAATAGCTATTGTACCTGGTTAAAATAAATACAAAGTTGCCTGTAAAATAAATATAAATCCTAAAATAGCTATAATATAATTATAATTTATATTGTAGCTATATTAGGATTTATTTTACAGGTAAGTATTTAGCTTTAAATAGGAATAATTTATTTAATAATAGTTAATTAATTTTGTTAGATTTAAATTATATTTAACTTAGGGGGGTGTTAGTGTTAGGGTTAGACTTAGCTTTAGGGGTTAATACATTTATTAGAATAGCGGTGAGCTCCAGTCGGCAGATTAGGGGTTAATGTTTGAAGTTAGGTGTCGGCGATGTTAGGGAGGGCAGATTAGGGGTTAATACTATTTATTATAGGGTTAGTGAGGCGGATTAGGGGTTAATAACTTTATTATAATAGCGGTGTGGTCCGCTCGGCAGATTAGGGGTTAATAAGTGTAGGCAGGTGGAGGCGACGTTGTGGGGGGCAGATTAGGGGTTAATAAATATAATATAGGGGTCGGCGGTGTTAGGAGCAGCAGATTAGGGGTACATAAGGATAATGTAAGTAGCGGCGGTTTACGAAGCGGCAGATTAGGGGTTAATAATAATATGCAGGGGTCAGCGATAGCAGGGGCGGCAGAATAGGGGTTAATAAGTGTAAGGTTAGGGGTGTTTAGACTCGGGGTACATGTTAGAGTGTTAGGTGCAGACGTAGGAAGTGTTTCCCCATAGCAAACAATGGGGCTGCGTTAGGAGCTGAACGCGGCTTTTTTGCAGGTGTTAGGTTTTTTTTCAGCTCAAACAGCCCCATTGTTTTCTATGGGGGAATCGTGCACGAGCACGTTTTTAAAGCTGGCCGCGTCCGTAAGCACCGCCGGTATCGAGAGTTCAAGTTGCGTTAAATATGCTCTACGCTCCTTTTTTGGAGCCTAACGCAGTCATTCTGTGAACTCTCAATACCAGCGGTATTTAAAAGGTGCGGCCAGAAAAAAGCATGCGTAGCTAACGCACCCCTTTGGCCGCAGGCGTGTATTTTTTGCCCTATAACTTGCAAAAAAAGCAAAGAAGATGTAAACATTGGGTATTTCTAAACTCAGGACAAAATTTAGAAACTATTTAGAATGGGTGTTTTTTGGTGGTTGTAGATGTGTAACAGGTTTTGGGGGTCAAAGTTAGAAAAAGTGTGTTTTTTCCATTTTTTCCTCATATTTTGTATTTTTTTTTATAGTAAATTATAAGATATGATGAAAATAATGGTATCTTTAGAATGTCCATTTAACGGCGAGAAAAACGGTATATAATATGTGTGGGTACAGTAAATGAGTAAGAGGAAAATTACAGCTAAACACAAATACTGCAGAAATTTAAAAATAGCCATTGTCATTAAGGGTAAGAAAATTGAAAAATGGTCCGGTCATCAAGGGGTTAAAATACATGAGGGACCAATCTGATTATGATTCTAATTCTGTATATATATGGAATAAAAAAAAGAAATGAATTTAGACGTAATCAACCACAGTCTGAAAATAAGAATAAAAATAAGAAGGGCAGAAGAAATAGGAGGGGCAGTAAAACAGTAACCTTTTCAGACAAAGATACTGATTACTCTTCAGATGACAGCAAAGCTACAGGTAGCTCAGAAAATACAGTAGTTGATGGGAATTTCACAACACAGAGTGCTACGGCTGCTATAGGTGCCGTAGGAGGTGTACCTTTGCTGTCCACTGATGGAGACAATAACATGAAGATAGTGGTTAAACCCAGGACCCAGACCATTATACAGACACATGCACATTCTTCTAATATCATACAACAATCTGAATCCCGACAAACAGAAATTGAACAGGTTTTTCCATTAGCCCAGGCAAAGACAGGAGAGGGAACGAATCAGCCCAAAACCTTACATCAGGAGAGATATCAGCTAAGGGGAAGTGGCCAACAAAGCAAGTACAAGTGAAAAATGTAATTAATCTATCTAGTATAACATTGACCTATGAACAAGAATTTTTACTAGGTTTAGGATTTGCACCTTCATCTGATTTTAATGTTTTCCAAACTATACTTGATGTCAACCGATTGGTAAGGAATCTTACATTGAAAAAACATTTTGGGAACTCTAATACAACACTGAATTGTCCTAATACACAGACCAATGTATTAGTAACATCAAATTCCACATTCGACTTTTCAGAGTCCTGTGATATTGTTTCACTACAGATGTTAGAGTCTGAGGCTACGACAAACTCGGAGGGTATCAATGTAAGACCTAAATTCAAGAGTAAATCTAGTTTCTATCCATTACAGTCTAGAGACTCTGTAATTGAAACCTTTCATGCAAGAGTAGAGATTTAGTAGCCTTAAAAGATTCAGTGATACATGTTAGAACTAAAAAGAAATGTAACCTCACAAGGTCACAGAGAGAAGCATTAGTGTCATTAGAACAGAACAGACCCTTATAATACGTCCAGATTATAAGGGTGGATCTGTTGTAGTTATGGACAGGCTGATGTATATTTCTGAGGCTAATAGGCAACTAAATAATGCACACGATTATGTCAAACTTTCAAGTGATCCCACTGGTGTATTCAGGAGCGAGCTGATGGATCTTTTAGATGATGGTATGCATGGGGGTCATTTGGATCCACAAACAGTGGATTATTTATTAGTTGATTTTCCTAAAACCTTTTGGTTTCATCATCTACCTAAGGTCCATAAGTCCTTGACAAATGTTCAAGGCAAACCTATAATCAGTGGCATCGACTCGCTCTTGGAGCACACCTCTGAGTGGCTTGATGCATTTCTACAACCCCTTGTTGTTTCATTACATTCTCACATACGGGATACCAAACACCTTTTGAATATCGTACAGGACATTAAATGGGACAGTAAAAACATGTGGCTTGCAATAGACGCTGTGTCTCTATATTCCTCAATACCGCATGAAAGTGGTTTAAAAGCTTTGGAATTCTTTTTCCATTTTACTAACTATGACCAGGAGTTTCAGAAATTTGTGGTGAGACTAGCTAAGTTTCTTTTGACACATAACTTTTTTCACTTTGAGGGGGATTTCTTTCTCCAAAGATGTGGTACTGCCATGGGTGCCAAATTCACCCCATCATATGCGAACTTATATCTTGGATGGTTGGAGATGGCGCACATCTTTGGAGAGGGAAATCCCTTCAGGCACTTTATTGGAATGTACAAGCGTTTCATTGATGATCTGTTGTTGATCTGGTGTGGACCAGAAAATGTAATTACGGATTTTGTAGGATATCTCAACAACAATGATATGGGCCTGCGGTTCACATTTGAGTTTAATTCCACATCCATAAATTTATTGGATGTGACCTTAAAAGGTAATGAGGATGGTCCTATAGACTCGAATGTGTACCGCAAGCCAATCTCAGGCAATACACTTCTCCATGCCAGCAGCAGCCACCCAGAGCATGTAAGATATGCAGTGGCCAAGGGTCAGTTTACGAGATTGAAATGCGATTGTAGTAATCCTTCTGACTACCGAGTGGCTGCTGATGACAAGGAAGTACTCGAAGAGAGACATTGAAAGGGCAAAAAAAGAGGTCAATGCTATTTATAGGCAGACTTTGATCACTGAGAACAAATCACAGGACAACCCTTCACAAACACATAGGGTTTACTTCGTAACTGGTTATAGCTCTCAATATTCAGAGGTTTGTGCCATCATCAAGAAACACTTTTCTCTTTTATCAGCGGATGATGGGCTGCAGGAGGTGGTTAAAAAAGGTCTGAGATGTTCTTATTGTCAGAGCTGTACTCAAGGGTCTAGGTTAGCACCTACTCAACTTAAGCAAATAGGGAGTTCTACCAGTTCATGGTTAAAACACCTGGGTATGTTCAGATGTGGACATAGGAAGTGCAGGCCCTGCGAGTTTGTTCAAATTACCACTAATTTCAAGTCCTGTGTTACTAAAGAAACATTTGATATTAAATCATGTCTAAACTGTACATCGGAGTGTGTAGTATATCTGTTAGAGTGTACCCTATGTCATATTCAGTAGGGCTTACAGGTAGAGATGTCAACTCTAGGATCAGGGAGCACCTGTCCACACTCACATTAGGCAAGGCCGCTACGCCATTGGTACAGCATTTTGCCACTAAACATGACAGAAAGATAGACTCTTTAAGGTGGTGTGCTATAGAAAAGGTAAGACCACCCAAGAGAGGTGGAGATCTTGAAAGGTTGTTGGCGAAACGGGAGATGTACTGGATCTTTAGGTTGGGTACGCAAATTCTCAGGGGTCTGAATTCCAAGTATGATCTTATTAACTTTTGGGAATGACAACCTTTGTTAGGGTATGGTATTCCATCGTATGGTTGTCCTAAATCTCTAGACCAGTGCATCTCCCGTTAGTTTCCAGCATCCTAATTCTATTCATACATGTAGCAAATAACATTTAGCTTGGTTCTAGGTCCAAATTGTAGGTATTTACAGGCGTATTTGATTATTTCCCATATGGATAATCCTCTCAGTTTAGCATATATTTTCATATTAGCGACTTTTGTAGGTATTCCTTTGGTACTTTACTTTATACTTTACACTTCACTTCTTTAGTATACATATATTATCAAGGAAAATTCATCATCTTTATGAGCATTGAAAAAACGATATAAGGTCTCTTTAGGATATATTCCTTAGACATGACTATTATTTAACATTTTTCAGCTAACTACCTTTACCCACTTTCTTAGATCATGTGTTTGGAAATGACTTTTACTGTCTTAAATCCTTATGATTAACTTTGGTTAGCATTTTCCCCTAATGTATTAATTCCATGAAGAACGTATGTATTTTGATCCAACTATGCTATTATTTAGTGTATTTAGTTTATTTGTCATCTACGTTCCTTTAATCCTTAAATCTTGTAATTCTATTTATCTATTTTTTTATTTTTTTATTTATTAAATTTATATCCCATCAGCAACAGTTATATATAAGGGTGTAGTAATGGATTTAGGGTAGGACATATTGATGAGTTTAACTATTATATGTAATTTATTAGAATGATTACTTTCAATATGTTTGCTTTTTGTGTTGCGATATTTCATACCAGTCCACCAAATATTGCCACATCTTTGTAAATATTCATATGTATTTTGCATCCTTGTGTATATGTATCCTCAAATTTACATCCTAACTATCGTTATATTGTGCTAGTTGTATGCTATGTAAATGCAGAGTAGGCGTACTTTGTTTATTACTGATTTTTGTGAACCAATCAAATTTTAGTGTGAGTCTTAAAAGATGGGGGAGTGGACCCAGCACCTATGGTTATGACTACGGCAACCGCCGAAACGCATAAGCCAGTTTAGGTGTCAGCGTACTCTGCTTATCCAATGCTTGTTCTATGAACCTTTAAATTTATTGAAATAAAAGAAATTTGTTTTTAACGAACTGTCCGAACTTCCTGTTACAAATCCATCTATCAGTACAGCCTGAGGGTCCCTTGACCTCGACCCATACCTCGGAAGCTTGGCATTCTGTCGAGATGCTATGAGATCCAATTCCGGCTGTCCCCATTTGAGAATCAGGCTGGAAAACACTTCAGGATGGAGTTCCCACTCCCCCGGGTGAAAGGTCTGCCTGCTCAGGAAGTCCACCTCCTAGTTGTCCACTCCTGGGATGTGGATCGCCGACAGACAGCAATTGTGGGTCTCCACCCACTGAATTATCTTGGCTACCTCTGTCATGGCCAAGGAACTCTGCGTTCCTTCCTGATGGGTGATGTAAGCCACTGAAGTTATGTTGTCCGACTGGAACCTGATGAACCGGGCCGAGGCTAACTGAGGCCAGGTGAGAAGAGCATTAAAGATTGCTCTCAGCTCCAGGATGTTTATGGGTAGAACAGACTCCAACCGCGTCCATGTTCCCTGAGCCTTTAGAGAGCCCCAGACTGCTCCCCATCCCAGAAGGCTGGCGTCTGTTGTCACAATCACCCAAGAGGGTTTGCAAAAGCAGGTTCCCTGGGAGAGATGATTCTGAGACAACCATCAAAGAAGAGAATCCCTTGTCTCCTGCTCCAGCTGTAATCGCGGAGACAGATCCGCATAATCTCCATTGCACTGACTGAGCATGCTTAACTGCAGAGGTCTGAGGTGGAAATGGGCAAACAGGATGATGTCCATTGCCACTACCATCAGACCGATTACCTCCATGCACTGAACCACTGATGGCTGAGGAGAGGACTGAAACGTTAGGCAAGAATCGAAAATCTTTGATTTCCTGACTTCTGTCAGAAAAATTTTCATTGATAAGGAATCTATTATGGTTCCCAAGAAAATTACCCTTGTATTTGGAACTAAGGAACTCTTTTCCAAATTTACGTTCCATTGGTGAGATCGCAGGAAAGATAACAACATTTCCATGTGGGATCTTGCTTGTTGAAAGGATGGCGCCTGAACCAGAATGTCGTCCAGATAAGGTGCCACTGCAATGCCCCGCAATCAGAGCACCGCCAACAGGGATCCCAGAACCTTTGAGAAAATTCTGGGAGCTGTGGCAAGGCCAAATGTAAGAGCCACGAACTGGAAGTGTTTGTCTAGAAATGCAAACCTTAGAAACTTGTGATGGTCCCTGTGGATAGGAACATGCAGGTATGCGTCCTTTAAATCCACCGTTGTCATAAATTGACCCTCTTGGACCAAAGGAAGAATGGAACGAATAGTTTCCATCTTGAAGGACGGCACTCTGAGGGATTTGTTTAGACTCTTGAGATCTAAAATTGGTCGGAAGGTTCCCTCCTTTTTGGGAACCACAAACAGATTGGACTAGAACCCCAGACCTCGTTCCTGCATTGGAACAGGAACTATCACTCTCAGGTCGGAGAGGTCCCGAACACAGTGTAAGAACGCCTCTCTTTTTGTCTGGTCTACAGATAATCTTGAAAGCAGAAACCTGCCCCTGGGAGGAAAGGTCTTGAACTCTAGTTTGTATCCCTGGAACACGATGTCCACCACCCAGGGATCCTGAACATCTTGAACCCAAGCCTGAATGAAGAAGGAAAGTCTGCCCCCCACAAGATCCGGTCCCGGATCGGGGGCAGGCCCTTCATGCTGTTTTTGATTCAATAGAAGGCTTTTTGGATTGTTTTCCTTTGTTCCAAGACTGATTGGGCCTCCAGGAAGGCTTGGACTGCTCCTGCTTGGAAGAGGGAGTGGAAGGATTTCCCTTGAAATTTCGAAAGGAACAAAAATTACTCTGACGTCCCTTTTGTTTATTTCTCTTATCCTGAGGGAGGAAATGGCCCTTTCCTCCCGTAATGTCAGAAATTATTTCCGTCAAACCCGGCCCAAAGAAGGTCTTTCCCTTGTAAGGAATCACCAAAAGTTTAGACTTAGATGACACATCCGCAGACCAAGATTTTAACCATAAAGCTCTGCAGGCTAACACAGCAAAACCCGAAATCTTTGCTCCCAGTTTAATAACCTGTAGGGAAGCATCCATAATGAAGGAATTGGCCAACTTAAGGGACTTTATCCTATCTTTGATCTCCTCAAGGGGAGTGTCTATCCTAATAGAATCAGACAACGCATCAAACCAGTATGCCGCTGCATTAGTGACGGTAGCAATGCACACTGCAGGTTGTAAACCCTGGTGTACATACATCTTTTTGAGTAACCCCTACAATTTTTTGTCCATAGGATCCTTAAAAGCACAACTATCCTCTATGGGGATAGTAGTCCTCTTAGCCAGAGTGGAAATTGCCCCTTCCACCTTGGGTACTGTTTGCCAAGACTCCTTGATAGAGTCAGCTATGGGAAACATCTTCTGGGGGATGGAGAAAAAGGCATACCCGGTCTCTCCAATTCCTTAGCAATGATCTCAGTAGCTCAATCTGGTACAGGAAAAACCTCCACCATGGAAGGTACATCAAAATATCTGCGGGCCAGTATGGCAAAACCAGAAATCTTAGCTCCCAGCTTAATAACCTGAAGGTTTTGGCCAACTAAAGGGCCTTTATCCTATCCTGGATTTCTTCGAGGGGAGTGTCTGTCCGAATATAATCAGACAATGCATCAAACCAGTATGCTGCCGCACTAGTGACAGTAGCAATACAAACCGCGGGTTGCCATTGTAAACCCTGGTGAACATACATTTTCTTGATGTAACCCCTCTAACTTCTTATCCATAGGATCCTTAAATGAACAACTATCCTCTATGGGAATAGTAGTTCTCTTAGCTAGCGTGGAAATTGCCCCTTCCACCTTGGGTACCATCTGCCAAGACTCCTTGATAGAATCTGCTATAGGAAACATCTTTTTAAATATAGGGGATGGAGAAAAAAAGGGATACCCGGTCTCTCCCACTCCTTAGCAATAATCTCTGTAGCCCTATCTGGTACAGGAAATACCTCCACCATGGAGGGCACATCAGAATACTTGTTTAGTTTACTGGACTTCTTAAGATTTACTACGACAGTAGTGTCAGAGTCGTCCAGGGTAGCTAAAACCTCCTTAAGTAACAAACGGAGGTGTGCAAGCTTAAACCTGAAAGAAAAAACTTCAGTATCAGATAAAGGTATTACACTGTCTGAATCACCCTCAGATGCTACCGAAGTATATTCCTCTTCAGGTTTCTGGGAAGAAACATTCAGAATAGCCACTACCTTATTCACTGATTGATTACATTTCCTCTTGTGCTTTCCCTGCAGCATGGGAAAAGCAGACAACGCATCAGATACCGCTGATAACATTAGGGAAACAATGTCTCACAAGGTAACTCCAGGTGGAGTAATAGAGGAAGCGCAGGGCACTGGCTGTATGGATGCTCAATTTTGGGACGCTTGAGGAAAAAGCTGCGGCATATCTTGAACATTGTCAGAAGACTCCTGAACAGTATCCTCCTTAGACAATGTTGGCTCAGGAAAAAGTCTATCCCTGTAATGTAAAGTTCTCTCAATCCTATTGGCTGATTGCAACACCCAATAGGATTTTTTACCCTTTAATTCCTATTGGCTGATAGGATGATGTTACCTTAAAGGGAAACTTCATTCTTCGTTGACCATCAGAAGAAGAGGATGCTCCGCGCCGGATGTCTTGAAGATGGACCAGCTCTGCGCCAGATGGATGAAGATAGAAGATGCCGTCTGGATGAGGACTTCTGCCCGCTTGGATAAAGACTTCTGCCCGCTTCGATGAGGACTTCGTCGGCTGGATGAGGATAGATGTCCGGTCTTCGAAAACTGTAAATGGATCCTCGAGGGTTAGTGTTAGGTTTTTTTTTGTTTGTTTTTTAAATATCTTTTTATTGAGACAAGTCTGTTCATGAAATTCAACAATCATTTCACAAATTAGTAGTCACAAAACTAGAAATTACACAAATGAGTCACTATACCTGACTCGTATTTTAATTTAGAACAAGCTCTAGCAATTCCGCCACCTTGTTCCTCCACAGCACCAGGTTCGGACTATCCTTAGATTTCCATGACTTTGGTATAAGTATCTTAACACTATTGGGGAAAATTCAAAATAGGGGAATTAAGTATTTAGAGGGGAGTCGAACTGATTTATGCAGGAGCCATATTTGAGGGCCAGGAGGGATGGACACTCCCAAAATGCACTCAGCCTCCCGCATAACATTGTACCAGTAGTGATTGATTTGAGAGCACCACCACCACCACATATTCCCCATACCACTCCCCACATGGCCACACCTCCAGCATCTATTGCTGACTTTGGGGAATAAACGGTGCAATTTCCTGGGGGTGAGATACCAACAGTGGAATATTTTAAAATTAATTTCCAGGACTGAAGCTGATGTGGAAGCTTTCCTAGTGTTTGTAAATATATTAAGAGCCGTTTGTGATGGATGATTGTACCCAGCTCTCTCTCCCACATATCAATGGAGTATGGTAAATTACCTGGTAGGGGCTGAAGTAAAATTTTATATATGATAGAGAGGGAATGCTTAATAGGTGTTCTGGATAGGTAACGTTTTTCGAGATTTGTGGGAGGACGGGTCAGGTTACAGGAATGTTTGTGAGTGGAGATGTTATTGTATAGTCTCCTGTAAGAGAACCAGTTTTAGCCCATTTGAAACCTTTATCTATCAGTTGCTCCTGTGAGCATATGGAATCGTTTATGGAGATATGATGTGCAAGTATGCCTGGGGCCAATGTTGCCGGGATAATCAAGTAGCTGATTGAGGCTAATAAGAAGTCCAAGTTAGAAACCAAAGAAGTCAGCGGACCCAGACTGGAGGAAAGACAGGGATAGTGTTTATCAGCTGCTTCCCATATTATTACAGTTTCCTTTGTAATCGGGTTAGAAATGAGTTTGGATCTCCTGGGAAAGCCAGGGCTCCAGCAGAAGCTTCCAAGAAGGAGCTCAGAATTTATACTCTCCTCCAATTGAACCCACCTCATCTGTACCCCCCCTGTCCTCCAGTCCAGTATCCTCTGAACAAATATGGTGTATCTGTAGACTTCCAAGTCGGGCATTCCCAAACCACAAAGGGTCTTAGGAAGGAACATAGTTACTTTATTAATTCTGGGTGATTTCCTCTGCCATACAAAGGAGCTGAATAAATTCTGGATTTGTGTAATATACCTAGGGGGGAGAGGGATAGGTAGTGCTTGCATAATATGTAGCACTCTTGGGAAGATGTTAATTTTTATGGTGTTGATGCGTCCTAGCCAGGAGAGTCTCTTAGAACCCCATGAGGAAAGGTTGCGTATGATAGCTTACTAATTGGGAGGTAATTCTTAAGGAATATCTATCTTATCATAGGAGTCAGTTAAATAAATACCTAGGTATTTCATAGCCCCATTGCACCACTTATAAGGGCAGCTATTATTGATTAATAAAACCGTATGCTCTGACAGGCCAAAGCCCAGCATTTCAGACATGCTCTGATTAATTGTGAAATTCGTCAGTTTGTTGAATGTGTTAAGTTCAGTCAAAAGGAAAGGGATCAATGTTACAGGTTCAGTGAGAGTGAAGAGGAAATATCCGCAAAAAGGGAGACCTTATAGATTTTGCTACCGATGGAAATACCTGATATAATATTATTTCTGATTTTAGCAGCCAAGGTTTCAACTAAACAAGCAAAAAGTAGAGGCAATACCCTGGCGAGTACCGTTCCTAATGGGAACCGGAGGGGACAAGGTGCCGTTAATAAGAATTCTAGCGCTGGGGGAAGAGTAAAGTGAGAAAATGTGGTTTAAGGATATAGGGCCTAGACCAAATGCTACCAGGGAGGCTCTAAGAAAAGACCAATTTACCCGGTCAAAAGCCTTTTCGGCATCTGTTGAGATAAGTATCGATGGGATTTTTTTATTTGTAATATACCAAATAAAGTGCAGGTTACGGACGGTGTTGTCCCTAGCCTCACGACTGGGAACAAAACTGACTTGTGTATTAAAGGGCCATAATACCCAAATGTTTATACACTTGAAAGTGATGCAGTATAGCTGTAAAAAGCTGACTAGAAAATATCTCCTGAACATCTCTATGTAAAAAAGAAAGATATTTTACCTCAAAAGTTTCTCAGTAGCCACATCCCATTGTAAAGGATTTCTAAGCAGCATATTAGTATGTCTGTCCTGGGACAGCTTAGGGGATGAGCCTCGTGCACTCTCATATTATTTCCCTATTCAGCTTACTATGAAATCTCATGAGAGTTAAGTCAAATCTCATGAGATCACAGTAAAAGAGTTCATGACCTCAGCACTGCTGATGCTGATTGGCTGCTGTTCATTTCTTTATTTTTTTTATTTTTTTACCTGCAGCTGGGAGCAGCTGAGTATAACCTTTTACACAGAACTTACTCTGCTGAGCTGAGGAGATTGTGAGGTAAAATATCTTCCTTTTTTTACATAGAGATGCTCAGGTGATATTTTCCTGTCAGCTTTTTACAGTTATACTGCATCAGTTTCAAGTGATTTAGCATATGAGTATTATGTCCCTTTAAGCTAGGAAGGAAGCGGTTGATTCTATTAGACAATATTTTCGCAAAGATTTTGATATCAGTATTAATTAGTGAAATCAGGCGGTAGTTTGAAATTTGGTCAGGGGGTTTATTAGGTTTCAACAGAACTGAAATGTGTGCTAAAAGTTCAGAGGAAGGGAATGAACGTTTTTCATCAATTCTTTGAAAATACCTAAGAAGGTAGGGGACTAGGATTTCCTTAAATAAGGAGTAATAGGTATTGCTAAACCCGTCAGGGCCTGGTGCTTTGTCTGAAGGTAGAGAGGAGATAACGCTCAAAAGTTCCTCCTCTGTGTAAGGGGCGTCCAGTTCGTTATTTTGGTCTGATGATAATTTGGGGAGGTTTAAAAAATTGTGTCAAATATTTAGCTACTTCGTCAGGGTCGGGATCCCTATTTGAGTCTCTTATTATGTACAATTTTTCGTAGTAATCCCTAAAGGCCTGAGCAATGTCTTTAGTTGAGGACCTCAACCTGCCGGAAGCATCCCGAACCTCCTTACTATAATGCTTATATGTTCTTCTTTTGAGCTGTCTTGCCAACAGTCTTCCTTGTTTATTTGCCCCTTCATAATATATCTTTTTAAGATAAAAGGCCCTATATTTGGCCTCGGTTCCCATATGAAAGCGGAGTTGACTACGTTTATGTTCTAAACTGTCTAACAAAGAGGAGTTTCTAGGAAAACATTTGTGAATATCTTGTAATTTGGATAAGTCCTCTAAGAGAGATTTTAAATAAGCATTTTTATGTTTTGGTTTAGCAGCTTTAACAGCGATAAGCTTGCCTCTTATGACACATTTGTGGGCGTTCCATATATGCTGAATATCAGTTTCAGGAGTATTATTTATTTGGAAAAATTCAATTAGGGCTTTTTGTACCTGGAGAAAGAGTCTCTAAGTAGTGACTCATCAAGTTTCCAATTTATGTTAGGAAGACAGGAGGAGGGCCACCTAAGTGTGCAACCAATTTTTGCATGGTCCGAACATGTGATGGGATAGATTTCCGTATGTGTAGTATAGGATAGTGTAGAGACATCAGTGAATAAGTAATCTATCCTAGAATATAAACAGTGGGGGTGAGAGTAAAACCTGAAATCTTTAGTAGAGGGATGTTGGAGTCTCCACACATCATGGACAGCTAGTTGGGAGAGGGCTAATTAAATTTGTTTTAATGTCTTCGAAGGCACTGAGGAAGTACCCGAAGAACAATCCAGATTCGGGTCAAAGGAGAGATTGAAATCTCCACCCAGTACTAGGCTACCTCTAGAAACCTCTAAGATTTTTTTACATAACTGATGAAAAAAGGAGTAAGAATCGTTATTTGGGGCGTAGATATTTACAAGGGTGATGGGTTTGTGAAAAAGTATACCAACTAACATAATATATATATACCTTCTTTGTCTTTATAGACTGAGGTTTTGCGGAAAGGGAGCATCTTGTTGATCAAGATCCCCACTCCTTTGCGCTTAGTGTGGAGGGAGGAGAGGTATACCATGCCAAATTTTTGTAGAGCTAGCTTGGGCTCGGACCCTCTTTTAAAGTGGGTCTCCTGTAGGAATAAGCTGTCCCTATTACTCTTCCTATAATCTCTCAGGGCAATTGATCTTTTCTGGGGTGTGTTGAGGCCTTTCACATTGTGGGATAGAACCTTGATGTTTACTAGTGTGTCATCCATAATCCTTTTGAGAAGCATTTGGTATGTAAAAGAGAGCTAGGGAACCAATCATGAAACCAAAAAGTACCACAGTACTTGATATTCTGCGAGACCTCTGAGTTAAACATTGCACATAACACTGAAAAACTGTAACAGCAATCAAAACATTTGTAAACTGAGAACAATAACATTTGTAATATCATTTGTAATAAGTGTATTTGTAATGTAATAATACACCATACCGAGGGGGGGGGGGGGAAATGTAGCCTATCTCTCATGTTACAAAAAATCATAGTGAGATCAAAAAGGGTTCATCAGGGCATAATTACAAATTTCAAAACAATTATTATATTATAATTCTAGGGGGGGAACTAGGTCTTGATCTATATGGGAAATATGGGAGAGTTCAATACCTGATTGGTGACCTAGGGGGGAGACTAATTAGGGAGTGATCATTTGTTTCAGCTCATGGTCAAAACTGAGCGGACCCACCCAACTCTTCCCAAGTCATATGGTAAAGGCTTGAGTAACATAGGGTAGCATATACATTAAACAGTTGCAATATTCCATAGTCTTATTCTAAACAGTATAAAGAACAAGTACAAATTATTACAAGCCTATAGAGCCTATGTGATCCTACAATATCTAGGAAATATTAATATAAAACATTATTTATTTCGCCATACTACCAGATTCAGTCCCGGGTATCTCCTCTGATGACCCATCAGATGCAGGCCACGGGGTCCCAAGTTGGTTTCTTAAGTAAATCCTGAGAGGGAAAAGTAAAAGACCCGGGACTCCGGAGCGATCCGTGATTTAATTGTAATCTAGGCATTAACTAGGTGGGTGAGAAGAGCAGGTGAAAGTAAAGTCAATTTGAACAAGATTTTGAACGAGGTGGTTCACTGTCAGCAGAGCGTGGTGGGCTTGTCTTCCTCCATTTGGATTATACTCTATGCCATTGGGGCCTTTGTCCCCTAGCGGATGATGGCCCAGGTTCAGTTGGAGTTGGGGGGAGATTAAGAGCTGATTCAGCTGGAGGAGAAAATTTTATATTAAAGGCTCTGGAAAGTTGATCCAGGTCATTGAAGACTTTATAAACGATTTGGGAACCATTATGAGAGACAATCAGGATAAATGGAAATCCCCAGCGATATTAAATACGATGCTCCTGGAGAGTAGCTGTAATAAACATGATCTCCTTGCGCTTTTGAATTGTGTATGGGCTAAGGTCATGGTATATTAGTAGGGAATGACCCTGATAGGATATGGTATGGTGAGTTCTGGCCGCCAGTCAAATGTCATCCTTTGCTGTAAATCGTTGGAATCTGACAACCACATCTCTCTGCAGCAAAGGAGGTTTAGGAGAAGGCCGTAGCGCTCTGTGGGCTCTATCTATGTCCTCAGGAGGCAGAGGTGAAGAATTCAGAGTAAGGTGATGAAACAAACCGATCAGAAATGGTTTTAATTGCTCCTGTTGGGTGGCCTCCGGGATACCACGTATGCACAGATTATTTCTGCGGCCTCGGTTGTCAAGGTCTTCGACCTTGTCCTGTAGTGAATAAACTATTGAGTCCTGGATAGATAGATGTTGCCTATTAGAGCTTACCAAGTTATTCAAAGCATCCTGGCCTTCCTCCAAGTAATCTATCCTTGATCCCATTTCATTCAGATCCTTCTTTAGGCCCCTGATCTCCTCTTTAATAAATTATTTCAGGGACTCCAGGTCTGTCTTGGATGGAAGGGTCACCAGCTTTGTCTATATTGCCCAAAGGGAGTCCTATTGACTGGGAGCAGACCCCTGGCTATTTACTGTAGGCTGAGAGTCGCTCATTAGTGGAGCTGTACTAGCAGTGGAGTCGCTAGGATGAAAATAGGTAGAAACAGAAGGTATCTGAGTTGAGGTCTTGGGCTGTTTATCCATTTTCTGACCCTTCCTTGGGGACATTATATTTGGAAAGAACAAGGGAAGAATGAAGAAGTCCACCTCCAACCATGGGGAGCGGCAAACGTATAATTATCTTTCCACCTGTACTCTTATTATAAATACATGCCCAGTTTCCCACTTTGCAGGTAAAAACTAAAACTGTAACCCCACTCTTTGCTTGGGGATCAAGGAGGAGGGGATATTTGCTACATACGTGTCAGTTCTATTGGGGCCTCCCTGGCCTACTTGTGCATCTCAAATGTAGCCCCTGCAACACTTTGCGTCCCCTTATCTGGGCAGGACTAGTCCTTCCCGGCCTCCCAGACAGCCCTAGAGATCACCTGAATGGAGGAGTGATGAACCCGGCATCTGGATGAAATCCACTCGGCTTGCAAGAGTTAGCGTGGGCTGGGTGCGTGTAGACATTCAAGGCTCAACCGCGTGGAACAACCTCAGCCGGTCAGGACTGCAAAACACCTCGGACCCTCCAGAGCTCAACCGCTACAGGTAGCCCCAGGTAGGTAGCATTCACCTCAGATCGTGTCGCCCCCAGGAAAATCTGTAAGCTGTGAGCCGACAGCATAAGGGATAAGTCCCAGAACTCCTATCTTGGCAAGATGGCGGCGCTCCGTTATGACCCAGGTGGTTCGGCTACAAAGTGACGTTAGGAAACATCTGTATAGGGGGATCCCATCAAACCAACCTCCGTAGCTCTCATTAAAGGCAAAGTGTAGTCCAAAAAACTGACCGCAACCCTTGTTCTTAAGTGCTGCCATGTCCCAGCATGGCTTGGCTCAGCCGCGCAATAGCACAACCAATAGAATCTGAGCTCAATCCTATTGGCTGATTGGATCAGCCAATAGGATTGAACTTCAATCCAATTGGCTGATTGGATCAGCCAGTAGGATTTTTCCTACCTTAATTCCGATTGGCTGATAGAATCCTATCAGCCAATCAGAATTCAAGGGACGCCATTTTGGATGACGTCATTTAAAGGAATCTTCATTCTTCGCTTGGACTTCATTTGAAGAGGATGCTCCGCGTCGGCTGGATTGAAGATGGACCCGCTCCGCTCCGGATGGATGAAGATAGAAGATGCCGTCTGGATGAAGCCTTCTGCCCGTCTGGAGGTCCTCTTCTGCCCGGATCAGATGAAAACTTCTGCCCCTCTGGAGGTCCACTTGTGCCCGGCTGGGTGAAGACGTCTCAAAGTAGGGTGATCTTCAAGAGGGTAGTGTTAGGTTTTTTTTAAGGGAGAATTGGGTGGGTTTTAGAGTAGGGCTGGGTGTGTGGGTGGTGGGTTTTAATGTTGGGGGGTGGGTATTGTATTTTTTTTTTACAGGTAAAAGAGCTGATTACTTTGGGGCAATGCCCCGCAAAAGGCCCTTTTAAGGGCTATTTGTAATTTAGTATAGGGTAGGGAATTTTATTATTTTGGGGGGCTTTTTTATTTTATTAGGGGGATTAGATTAGGTGTAATTAGTTTAAAAAAATTGTAATAATTTTTTATTTTCTGTAATTTAGTGTTTGTTGTTTTTCGTACTTTAGTTTATTTAATTTAATTGTAGTTAATTGTAGTTAGTTTATGTAATTAATTTAATGATAGTGTAGTGTTAGGTGTAATTGTAATTTAGGTTAGGATTTATTTTACAGGTAAATTTGTACTTATTTTAAATAGGTAGCTATTAAATAGTTAATAACTATTTAATAACTATTGTACCTAGTTAAAATAAATACAAAGTTGCCTGTAAAATAAATATAAATCCTAAGCTAGCTACAATGTAATTATAAGTTATATTGTAGCTAGTTTAGGATTTATTTTATAGGTAAGTATTTAGTTTTAAATAGGAATAATTTATTTAATTGTAGTTATTTTATTTAGATTTATTTAAATTATATTTAAATTAGGGGGGCGTTAGGGTTAGACTTAGGTTTAGGGGTTAATAACTTTATTATAGTGGCGACGACGTTGGCGGCGGCAGATTAGGGGTTATTAAGTGTAGGTAGGTTGCGGCGACGTTGGGGGGCAGATTAGGGGTTAATAAGTGTAACATTAGGGGTGTTTAGACTCGGGGTTCATGTTAGGGTGTTAGGTGTAGACATAAAATTAAGTTAGGAGCTGAATGCTGCTTTTTTGCAGGTGTTAGGTTTTTTTTCAGCCGGCTCAGCCCCATTGTTTCCTATGGGGAAATCATGCACGAGCACGTTTAGCCAGCTTACCGCTACCGTAAGCAACGCTGGTATTGAGGTGAGATGTGGAGTTAAATTTTGCTCTACGCTCACTTTTTTGCGGCTAACGCCAGGTTTAAAAAAACCTGTAATACCAGCGTTGTCTTAAGGGAGCGTTAAAAAAAAGGCTAGTTAGCAAAGCACCCCTGTTACCACAAAACTCGTAATCTCGGTGTTTGTTTTTTATTTTGTGCAATTTAGTGTTTTTTTTGTTGTAATTTAGATAATTGTATTTGATTAATTTATTTGATTTGATTGTAATGTTAGTTTTTAGTGTGAGGCAGGTTAGGTTTTATTTTACAGGTAACTTTGTATTTATTTTATCTAGGTAGCTAGTTAATAGTTAATAACTAGTCTACCTAGTTAAAATAAATACAAACTTAGCTGTGAAATAAAAATAAAACCTAAGATAGCTCAATATAACTATTAGTTATATTGTATCTAGCTTAGGTTTTTTACAGGTAAGTTTGTATTTAGTTTTAAATAGAAATTATTTAGGTAATAATTGTTAGTTTTATTTAGATTTATTTTAATTATATTTAAGTTAGGGGGTGTTAGGGTTAGAGTTATGCTTAGGGTTACGTTAGGGTTAGGTTTAGGGGTTAATATATTTATGTAGTGATGTGGGAGGCCAGAGGTTTAGGGGTTAATAGTTTAATTTTGTATATTTCGTTGTGGGGGGCTTGCGGTTTAGTGGTTAATAGGTTTATTATTGCGGCGGTGTGGGCGGACGGCAGATTAAGGGTTAATAATCTTTAAATAATGTTTGCGATGCGGGAGGGCGGCGGCTTAGGGGTTAATAGGTTAATTATAGTGGTGACGATGTTGGGGAGTGGCGGAATATGGGGTAATACATTTTAAGAGTGGCGGCGATGTCCGGAGCGGCAGATTAGGGGTTAATAAATTTATTATAGTGTTTATGATGTGGGAGGGCATCGGTTTAGGGGTTAATAGGTAGTTTATGGGTGTTTAGTGTACTTTGTGACTGTTTAGTTATGAGTTTTATGTTACAGCTTTGTAACGTAAAACTCATAACTACTGACTTTAGATGGCGGTACAAATCTTGACATTTTAGAGTGTACCGCTCACTTTTTGGCCTCACAGCAAAACTTGTAATACCGGCGCTATGGGACTCCCATTGAAAAAGGACTTTTTTTAAAGTGCAGTACTGATGTTGCGTGACGGTCAAAAAGATGTGCGGTACTCCTATACCGACAAGACTTGTAATAGCGGCGTTAGTGAAAAAGCAGCATTATGAAGCATGACGATGCTTTTTCACTCATAACGCAAAACTCGTAATCTAGCTGATAGTTAGAGGATTTAATTTACCTAAGAGTTTCGTGATTTCTCAGACAAGGTTCACTTCTTTTTGGGTTTTTAGATGGATTCTGTGTTCATGTCTTTGTCTTTATCGGACAAAAGTCAATTGTAATTACCGTTAGCCTGTTTAACTTACAGTCTGAAACATTTCTTTCAGTGGCTATGTGCATGAAAGTCTTAGGTCTCATAACTGCAGATATCTTTTTGCTTTGCATACTGAATCTATGATACAAGGATTGTTTTCAGATATCACAGCTGAAATTCTTAAATCCTAAACACTTTACTCTCTCTGTTTTTGATGATTAGTCTATCATAGTTTTATTCAGGGGGCCTCCTTTTGTTCGTCCTTTCTGGACTGTATTCTTCATGGATACAAGTCTTGCAGGTTGGGGAGCTGTCTGAGGGTGTTTGACAGCATAAGGGGTTTGGAAACTTCAAGAGGCAAGGTTTCCAATCGTTATTTTGAACCCCGTGCTATTTTCAGAGCTCTTTCAGGCTTGGCTTCTTTTAGGAGAGAATTTTTCTTTCATACAGACAATATCACAATTGTGGTATATATCAAGCATTTAATAGGGACTTGCAGTTCCTTAGCCATTAAGAAGTATCATTTTCTTAGGTGGTTTTCATATCCTGTCTAATCTTTACGATTTATATCTCAGGTTTAGACATTTGGGAGATGGATTATCTCAACCATCAATCTTTACATCTGGGAGAGGGGTATCTCTATACAGATGTGTTCTCTCAATTTCCTAGGTACCTTTTCAGGTCTAGGGATCCTCAGGTAGAAATCGTGGATACATTAGCAGTGTCTTGGTTTTTGCAACCTGGCTACATCCTTCCGCCTCTGGATTTTTTCTTCTAAAAGTGATCTCCAAGATCGTATTGGAATAATCTCATATGTTTCTGATAGCATCAGCATGGCCTCTCACGTTTGGTATGTGGATCTTGTTCAGATGTCCAGTTGCCATCCTTGGCCACTTTCTCTTTGGCTAGCCCTCTTGTTTTGTTTAGTGTTTAGTCATAGAGGTTTCTCTGACTCAGTTTTTTTTATCACTATGCTGCAGGCTTATAAGTCTGTTTTAAAGAACATTTATTATAAGGTTTGGTAATCTATATTTTATGGTGTTCTTTTCATAAATTCTCTTGGCATTCTCTTAGAATCTTTTCTTCAGGATGGTTTGGTTTAAGATTTGTCTGTAAGTATTTTTTTGCGACACATCTTTGTTTTTTCTGTTTCTTTTTATAAGAAAATAAAAGATTACTATTTTTCCTGATATTTACTGTTTTGTTCAGACTTTTGTTCATATCAAGTCTGTTATTTAATCAATTTCTCCTCCTTGGAGTCTTAAATTGAATTTTTAAGGCTTTGCAGGCTCTTCCGATTGAGCCTATGCATACTTTGAATATTAGACTACTTTCTTGGAAAGTATTGTTCATTTTTAAGCTTTTGTTTCTCAAAGCTTATTTGGAGGCGGGACGGTATTCATTCAGAGAATTACAGCTCATTCTACTAGTTCAGTGGCCACTTCTTGGGCTTTTAAGAATGAAGCTTCAGTTGTTTAGTTTTGCAAAGCAATAACTTGGTTTTCTTTGCATACTTTTACTAATTTTACCATTCTGATGTATTTGCTTCTTTTGAAGCAATTTTTGGTAGAAAAGTCCTTTAGGCAGCTGTTCAGTTTTATTCTTCTGCTTATGTTTTAAGTTTTTTTTCTTTAATTTATGAGAAAAACTTTATTTTTTGTGTGGATATAAGTTTTTCAGCGGAAATGGCTGTTTCTATTTTATCCCTCTCTTTCTAGTGACTCTTCTGTGGTCTTCCACATCTTGGGTATTTCTATCCCATATGTCACTAGCTCATGGACTCTTGCCAATTACATGAAAGAAAACATAATTTATGTAAGAACTTTCCTGATAAATTAATTTCTTTCATATTGGCAAGAGTCCATGAGGCCCACCCTTCTTATGGTGGTTATGATTTTTGTATAAAAGCACAATTTTATTTCCAGGTCCTCTTCTTGTATGCTTTTTACTCCTTATTTTATCACCCCACTACTTGGCTATTCATTAAACTAAATTGTGGATGTGGTGAGGGGTGTATTTATAGGCATTTGAGGTTTGGGAAACTTTGTCCCTCCTGGTAGGATTGTATATTCCATATGTCACTAGCTCATGGACTCTTACCAATATGAAAGAAATTAATTTATCAGGTAAGTTCTTACATAAATTATGTTTTTCTCTAGGGGTTGAAGTTTTTGGATGCCCTTTGACATCAACAATGTGTAGTCTAGATATTGTTTTGAGAATGGGTTTATTTTTACATCTTTGGATGTATATGGTGTAAAAATAAATGTATTTCTCCTTATTATAAATGTTAAATTTCTTGATATTTGGTGACATCTTGTGGTGATTGCAGTTATTACACCTATTTGTATCATGCAATACATTTATTTAATTATAATTTTTTCCTGATATTTAGGATCTCTTTACTTTATCTCTCTTATAACTGAGAGGATTTTTTTCTGTCTGTGACAGGTTTGTGATCCTATTTTAGCATTAGGATCTTATATTATTCTCTCTATCAGGAGAGAGCAACAGGCTGTAAACCTAGAGTCCCATGTCCAATCCTGGGCACGGGTTTAGTATTATTCCTACTTTTGATATTATATCTATCTCTTAGTGAGTAGATGTTCAGGCTAAATCAGAACACTAACCCCCGAAGATCCACTTACAGTTTTTGAAGACCGGACATCCATCCTCAACGAAGCCGGGAGAAGTCTTCATCCAAGCGGCAAGAAGTCCTCAACGAAGCCAGGAGGAGTCTTCATCCAAGGAGCAAGACGTTGTCCTCCAGACGGGCAGAAGTCTTCATCCAGACGGCATCTTCTATCTTCATCCTTCTGATGCAGACGGCTCCATCTTCAAGACAGCTTCCTCTTCTTTCAATGGTTCTTGAAGAATGAAGGTTCCTTTAAATGACGTCATCCAAGATGGCGTCCCTTGAATTCTGATTGGCTGATAGAATTCTATCAGACAATCAGAATTAAAGGGTAAAACATCCTATTGGCTGATGCAATCAGCCAATAGGATTGAGCTTGCATTCTATTGGTTGTTCCAATCAGCCAACAGAATGCGAGCTCAATCCTATTGGCTGATTGGATATGATTGCTAGTATTAAATGGGTCACCTTTTAGTGGGATTATTTAAGCTTAACTGGAGTTTTTTGTATATATTTTAGATTTGTATAGGTTGAACTCAATGGACTTCGGTCTTTTTTCAACCTCATCTACTATGTTACTATGTTACTTTGATTTATCAGATTTGTTTTTATTAAAGGAGCACTGTTTAATAATCCATTTAAGTTATCACATGTGCACTACTTTAAAGTCCTATATGCCTAAAAAATTTTGATCAATTTATTTTTTTGTCAAAGGGTACAAAGCTATTAAACTGAATGGCAATATAGTCAACAAAAAATAAGAAGGTGTGGATGTAGGTTTAGTCTTCAAGAATTGCAGGTGAAATTCTAAAACTTGTAATTGTTTACTTATGCACAATCTACTTAAAAAAATTAAGTGTGTTTATCTTGAAATTGTCGGTTACAAGCAGGGCTGATCCAGGAAGCTATAGACCAGTTAGTCTGACATCAATAGTGGGAAAGGTACTTGAAGGGATTATAAAGGATTATATTGATGAGTATATTCGTGTAAACAAGATTATGACTTCAAATCAGCATGGTTTTATGAGAAATAGATAATTTAAAACTAATCTAATTAGATTCTATGAGGAAGGAAATAAAAATATAGATAAAGGGGAATCAGTTGATGTGATATACTTAGATTTTGCAAAGGCGTTTGATACAGTGCCACATAGGAGTTTGATGTACAAAATTAAGGGACTGGGAATATCTGAAAATGTTAGCTCAGGGATAAATAACTGGATAAAAGACAGGGAGCAACGAGTAGTAGTAAATGGATCAGTACTGGGCCCTGTTTTTTTTAATATTTTTATTAATGACTTGGAGCAAGGATTAAATAGCAACATCTCTATTTTTGCAGATAATACAAAGTTGTATAAGGTCATTAGGTCAAAGCAGGATGAACTAGCGTTACAAGGGGATCTGCAAAAATTAGAAGTATGGGCAAGTAAATGGAAAATTAGATTTAATACGGGAAAATGCAAGGTTCTACATTTTGGAAGTAAAAATAAGCAGGCTTTGGCCTATATTTATCAAAGTCTGGCGGACCTGATCCGACAGTGTTGATCAGGTCCGCCAGACCTCGCTGAATACGGAGAGCAATATGCTCTCCATATTCAGCATTGCACCAGCAGCTCACAAGAGCTGCTGGTGCAACGCCGACCCCTGCAGACTCGCGGCCAATCGGCCACCAGCAGGGGGGTGTCTGTCAAGATCTTAGGTTGTTACGGTGTGTAGCTTTAAGAGACTACTTTACTCTCACCAATTTTCCCTTTAAATGCTTCCCGCCTACTAAGTTCAGTGCTTAGTATTTTGTTTCCTGCTTACCTGCAGCAAGCTACTCACCTAAGCTCTGTTTGATCTAAAACCTATTTTTTGTTACCTTTCGCTACTGAAGTCAAAATCTCTCATTTGGACTTTGCAAGTAAAAGGTTACTTAACTTGCTACTCTCCGGTTAAAGCCTCTGTTAAACGTCTATCACAAAGAAGTCTCAAGAAACGGATTACAAAACTTATAACAGCGCTTATGTTTCTCTGTCTACAAGCGGATTATTCCCCAGGATTCCTCATCAGGTACACTGAGTAACTTTGTATCCTAATTTGGGACTTTAACTTTTTACTCACAGATTCTGCAGAGAGATACACCGCCATGGAGAAAATCTTATATCAGCGCTTATACTTCTCTGTCTACAAACGGATCATTCCCCAGGATTCCTCATCAGGTACACTGAGTAACATTGTATCCTAATTTGGGACTTTAATTTTCTACTCACAGATTCTGCAGTGAGATACACCGCCGTGGAGACCAATACAGCTTGACGTCAGAACCACTTGGCTGTCAGTCAAAACTTACGTCTCAGCAGTGACGCCTCTCTCCGTCTCTCCGTTCTGTGCTGTGGTAACCCGACACTGTCTTACAGCTGTGAGTGGCGCAACAAGCTCAAGGATTACAGAAGGTACCGCAAGTTTAAAACTTACTTTGCCACAGTCTGCAAGTCTCAGACTTTCAATTGATATCTGATTATTCTATCTGACAAGGGTATAAGTTAAGGTTCAATACCTAATCTCTGATGCTCTAATCTACTAAACAACTGAGAGTGATATTAAATTTACAGGCAACAGTGGTTGTATAACTAGTTAACTATTTGCTATCTTACATTCTACCTGATCATTACTATAAAAAAACTAACCCTTTACATCAGCTCTGGGGAATATTTTATTAAAACTAAAGCAAATCTGCACAACCTGTTCTATTTGATACTTCCTCATAGTGTCAATCTAAACAGCTGTGACACATACACTATTTTCTGGTAACCTCACCAGTTGCGATCCACACAATCCTTAACAAGGCATTACATAATACTAAGCCATTACAATGGAGCCAGGTGATTTACCCCAAATAGTGTATAACTTGTCCCAGAAAGTCGACCTAATGGGACAGGCAATAAGAGATCTGCAAATTGAAAATAGAGCTTTAAAAGATATAATTAAAGATGCTGTAAAAGGTAAAACAGATCAATCACCAGAACCTCAGGTCTCACTCCCCGAACCATTTTCAGGGGATAGAAAGAATTACAGGTATTTCAAGAACGCCTGTCATTTACTGTTCTCCCTAAAACACTCCACATACCCTACTGAAAGGGTTAAAGTTCTAACCACTATATATTTTCTGAGATCAGAACCCAGAATCTGGGCGGATCATTTATGTGAGATAGAAGACCCTCTCCTAGGATCTCTTAATAATTTTTTCCAAGCCATGGATGAACTGTATAAAGACTCAGATGTACAGCTTACAGCTGAGTACAAAATGAGAAATCTGAAACAGGGGAAAAAACCCGTGGAAGACTATATAACAGAATTTAAATTGTATTCTTCAGATTCCTCCTGGAGTGCAATTTCCTTAATAAATCAGTTTCGTCTAGGATTAGCTGAAAACATCAAAGACGAGCTATCTAGAGTAGAACTACCAAACACTCTGGAAGCCTTGATGAAGTTGTCTACAAGGATTGATAGGCGACTTCGTGAAAGAAAAGCTGAGAGGATGAATCCTGAGATTCAATCCAGATTCAAAGCAGAGGCATTCAGCACCCAGAATACATCTTCCACTTCCTCCACGACTCCTATGGAGATAGGAATGCTACGTGGCCCACTGACTCCAGAAGAAAGAAATTGTAGGAAAAGTAACCATCTCTGTATGTATTGTGCCAGTTATAAACACATCGTTCAAGAGTGTCCTGTACTTCAAAGAAATAAAAAGAGTAAGTCTACACTTATAAATACATCCCATATTCAAAATGACTCTCAACCTTATTGTAAATTGTCTCTTGTTTTACAGTGGGACCATAAGATTGGAGACCAGCGCTATTCTGGATTCTGGAGCAGTGGGGAACTTCATGGATATTAATGTTGTTCAGTCAAATAAAATTCCCACTGTTACAAAACCAATCCCTGTCTCAGTGCGAGTTATTGATGGGTCCACTATAAATTTTGGACCCATTACACACCACACAATACCTTTATCTGTTGTAACTGATACAGGGCATACAGAACATATATCCTTCGATGTAATACCCTCTCCTCACTTCCCCGTTGTTCTCGGGGTAAATTGGTTACAAATACATAACCCCACCATAAATTGGAGGACTCTACACATACAGTTCAATTCAGAATATTGTACCTCCACTTGTTTCCCTAACTTATCTGTTCTACAAATTTCTCCACAGAATGAATCCATCCCCACACAATATAAGGATTTTGAGGACGTATTCAGTAAATCGGAGGCGGAAAACTTACCTCCCCATAGAATATACGACTGTCCCATTCAACTCATACCTGGCGCATCCATACCCGTCGGACATCTATACCCCATGAGTCAGCCAGAACTTAACCACTTAAAAACATATTTACAAGAAAACCTCCATAAAGGATTTATCCGACCCTCTACTTCCCCTGCTGGTGCAGGTATGTTTTTCGTAAATAATAAAGATTCCACACTCCGCCCAATAATAGATTACAGGGAATTGAATAAACAAACCGTCAAAAATAGATACCCACTTCCCTTGATACCTGAGATGATTGAAAGACTGTCCTCCGCCACAATCTTTACCAAACTAGACTTAAGAGGAGCTTACAACCTCATCCGTATCAAAGAAGGACATGAATGGCTCACCGCCTTTAGAACACTGTACGGTTTATTTGAGTACCTCGTAATGCCATTTGGGTTGACCAACGCACCCGCCACATTCCAGCACTTCATTAATGATATCTTCAGAGATTTGCTGGATGTGTGCGTGGTCATATATTTAGATGATATACTCATTTATTCTGAATCGATGGAAGAACATATAAAACATGTTAGGTGGGTTCTGTCCCATTTAAGAGTGCACAAATTGTACGCTAAACCGGAAAAATGTTCCTTCCATAAAACGATATCCTTTCTGGGATATACCATATCACCAGGAGGTATTCAGATGCAAACCGAAAAAGTAGATTCCGTTAAAAACTGGCCCACTCCTACAAACAAAAAGGAGCTACAAAGGTTTCTCGGATTTTCGAACTACTATCGAAAATTTATCAGGAATTTCTCCACCATAACAAAACCGCTTACACAACTCACCGGTAACACTAAAGTGTTTTCCTGGAATTCAGATGCTACCAAAGCTTTTAGCTCCCTGAAAGAAAGTTTTATCACTGCCCCCATATTGCATTACCCTGATGTCAATCAACATTATATACTCGAAGTAGATTCCTCAGATGTTGCAATAGGAGCAGTGCTCTCTCAGCAAAAAACTTTAATTGAACCTTTGTATCCAATTTCGTATTACTCTAAAGCTATGTCTTCAGCTGAAATAAATTATACAATTGGTGACATGGAATTACTAGCTATACATAGATCTCTTGAATTCTGGAGGCATTTGCTGGAAGGTGCTAAATATCCTATTACAATTTACACAGATCATAAGAATCTCCAGTATCTCCAGAACAACAGAACATTGTCTGCAAGACAAGTCCGATGGTCCCTTTACTTTTCAAGATTCGACTTCCATATCATCTACAGGCCCGCGAACAGAAACGGAAAGGCAGATGCCCTCTCAAGAAATTTCATTGCCCCCTTGAATATTAGTTCTCCCACTTCCATTATTCCAGCTGAGCGTTTTATTTATGATCAGGATGACAACCATATAAACATTAATCTGCTTTCCGCACAAACATCTACCGTTCCAAACAATAACAAGACCTTCCTTCCCGAGAATCAAAGGGCTAAAGTACTCGAACAATATCATGATTCACCCTTAGCTCGACATCCAGGTACTAAACGCACAGAAGAACTCATAAGAAGGAAATACCATTGGCCTCATATGAGATCAACTATAGCAGACTACATCAAGACCTGTGTAGTATGTCAAACCTCAAAAAGCGAAAAGAAATCACCTTATGGATTACTGATGTCTCTTCCCATTCCTAATAGGCCTTGGCAACAAGTTGGTATGGATTTTATAGTTGACCTACCCCCATCAAAAAACCAAACAACCATATTTGTAGTCGTTGACACTAACCAAAATGGCACATTTTATACCTTTTCACAAGGTACCAACTTCCAGCGAAACTGCTTCACTCTTTATTGATAATGTTATCAAATACCATGGAGTACCATCAGTGGTCATTTCTGATCGTGGATCCCAATTCAGCTCACATCTTTGGAAAAAACTTAGTGAATCCCTTAAATTTACACATCATTACAGTACTGCATTTCACCCCCAGAGTAATGGACAGACGGAGAGAGTTAATCAATGGCTCGATGAATATCTCAGATGTTTCTGTTCATATCAGCAAAACAACTGGCTCAAATATTTACCGTTAGCTGAATATGCATACAACAACCTATCTTCTTCAACTACCAAAGTTTAACCGTTTTATGCTAACTACAGATTTCATCCCAGTTTTGATTCACAACCACCGTGCGTTTCAAGTTCCCCTCTGATTGACAAATTCAATATTACAATGTTGGACAATTTTAAAAATTTACGAGAAAACATCAGACAAGCTCAAGTCACCCAAAAAAGGTTCTTTGACTTGCGGAGAAGGACACCACCCACCTATTCGATTGGAGACCAGGTATGGTTATCGACAAAAAACCTCAAGTTACATGTACCAAGTAAAAAATTGTCCCACCGTTTTATTGGACCATTTTCTATTGCTAAAGTCATTAATGCCAACGCAGTTACTCTGACCTTGCCTCCTACCATGAAGGTCCACCCGACCTTTCACGTCTCTCTCCTCAAACCTTACATCCCTACCAGATCTGGAATTCCCATTATGCCTCCAGCAGTCACGGACTTAGAAACTGATGTATATGAAGTACATTCAATTTTGGATTCACGATATTGTAGAAGGGAGCTTCAGTACTTGATCCGCTGGAAGAACTTCTCTATAGAAGAGGATAGTTGGGAACCAGCTTCCAATCTCAATGCTCCTAAACTGATTGCTAGGTTCCACCGTCAGAATCCAGATTGACCTCACCCTCAAGCTGAGGATCAGCTTGCTTGAGGAGGGGGTCCTGTCAAGATCTTAGGTTGTTACGGTGTGTAGCTTTAAGAGACTACTTTACTCTCACCAACTTTCCCTTTAAATGCTTCCCGCCTACTAAGTTCAGTGCTTAGTATTTTGTTTCCTGCTTACCTGCAGCAAGCTACTCACCTAAGCTCTGTTTGATCTAAAACCTATTTTTTGTTACCTTTCGCTACTGAAGTCAAAATCTCTCATTTGGACTTTGCAAGTAAAAGGTTACTTAACTTGCTACTCTCCGGTTAAAGCCTCTGTTAAACGTCTATCACAAAGAAGTCTCAAGAAACGGATTACAAAACTTATAACAGCGCTTATGTTTCTCTGTCTACAAGCGGATCATTCCCCAGGATTCCTCATCAGGTACACTGAGTAACTTTGTATCCTAATTTGGGACTTTAACTTTTTACTCACAGATTCTGCAGAGAGATACACCGCCGTGGAGAAAATCTTATATCAGCGCTTATACTTCTCTGTCTACAAACGGATCATTCCCCAGGATTCCTCATCAGGTACACTGAGTAACATTGTATCCTAATTTGGGACTTTAAATTTCTACTCACAGATTCTGCAGTGAGATACACCGCCGTGGAGACCAATACAGCTTGACGTCAGAACCACT
This sequence comes from Bombina bombina, assembly GCF_027579735.1. Classification (NCBI taxonomy): domain Eukaryota; kingdom Metazoa; phylum Chordata; class Amphibia; order Anura; family Bombinatoridae; genus Bombina; species Bombina bombina. The sequence goes on along the minus strand of NC_069500.1, from coordinate 667,750,247 downwards.
TGGCTGTCAGTCAAAACTTACGTCTCAGCAGTGACGCCTCTCTCCGTCTCTCCGTTCTGTGCTGTGGTAACCCGACACTGTCTTACAGCTGTGAGTGGCGCAACAAGCTCAAGGATTATAGAAGGTACCGCAAGTTTAAAACTTACTTTGCCACGGTCTGCAAGTCTCAGACTTTCAATTGATATCTGATTATTCTATCTGACAAGGGTATAAGTTAAGGTTCAATACCTAATCTCTGATGCTCTAATCTACTAAACAACTGAGAGTGATATTAACTTTCCAGACAACAGTGGTTGTATAACTAGTTAACTATTTGCTATCTTGCATTCTACCTGATCATTACTATAAAAAAACTAACCCTTTACATCAGCTCTGGGGAATTTTTTATTAAAACTAAAGCAAATCTGCACAACCTGTTCTATTTGATACTTCCTCATAGTGTCAATCTAAACAGCTGTGACACATACACTATTTTCTGGTAACCTCACCAGTTGCGATCCACACAATCCTTAACAAGGCATTACATAGTCAATCAACCCGATCGTACTCGATCGGGTTGATTTCTGGTCTTTGTGACCACTGCTTCATAACTGCTGTTTCTGGCGAGCCTGCAGGCTCGCCAGAAACACGAGGCATCAAGCTCCATTCAGAGCTTGATAGATAGGCCCCAATGTATTATTTAAATGAGACTAAACTTAGCCAGACAGAGGAGGAAAGGGATTTGGGAGTAGAAATAGATAACAAGCTGAAGATGGGTGCACAATGCAGGGCAGCGGCTTCTAAGGCTAATAAGATACTAGCATGTATTAAAAGAGGCATTGCTGCAAGGGAGGAAAGCATAATTCTGTCACTATATAAATCCCTGGTAAGATCTCACCTTGAGTATGGAGTGCAGTTCTGGGGAACAATCTAAAAAAAAAGACATTGCAGACCTTAAAAAGGTTCAGAGAAGGGCCACAAAGCTAATAAGGGGAATTGAAAATATAAGCTATGAGGAGAGAATAGCCAAACTGGGTCTATATAAATATATTCAAGGCCCATATACAGAGATGGCAGAAGCTCTGTTTATTCCAAGAGAATTGTTTGTGACAAGAGGTCACCATTTAAGACTGGATGAAAGGAGATATGGGGGCCTATCTATCAAGCTCCAAATGGACTTGAAGGCCCGTGTTTCTGGTGAGTCTTCAGACACCCCCTGCATGCGGCCAATTGGCCGCGAGTTTGCAGGGGGCGGCGTTAAGCCAGCAGCTCACAAGAGCTGCTGGTGCATTGCTGAATACGGAGAGCGTATTGCTCTCCGCATTCAGCGATGTCTGTCGGACCTGATTCGCAGTGTCGGATCAGGTCCGACAGACATATGATAAATAGGCATAATCAAACATAAGAACAAAAGATACCTCACAAAAGCACTCTTAGTCCAATTTTAAGTTTACTCTTATAATATAGTTTACAATGTAATATAAACTACCTACTGTGCACAGAGGTCACACAATACAAGTTAGTTAGTAGATATCAAACTCATAATGTATCTAACTAACAATAAACAGAAAAATAGAATTGTTAAAAGGAAACAATGCACAATAAACAATTAATGTGCAGCACATATAAGGGGAACAGTTCATAAGCAGTGATACTTATCCTCCACTGTGTTGTGAATAGCTCAGTCAATGCAAAGTTCCCAATTGAATATAATCTCCTCCGATTTCAAGGAATAATATTTTGATTGTAATCCCAGGGCTAACTTGAAAGAAATGACAAGAGATCCTGGAGGGAGCTGATGTACCAAGCGTCCACAGCCGAAGACCGGGCAACCCCAGTGCACACTAGCCGTGGCTCCGATAAGGCTTTGCTAGCTCGGCAGCGTTACCCTCTACGCTTCCATGTGCGATTCCAAGTGCTTCCTGTTAGTACCGGAAACTGAGAAGAAAGGTCGCTCCAAATTGTGCTGCATACAGCGTTGCTCCCAAACAACAGGCTCAGTACCAGGCTGAGCTAATGCAATTTGCCATATGATAAATAGGCCCCTTAATCTCCTGCAATGGAAATGTTTTTTCACTGTAAGAGCAATAAAATTGTGGAACTCACTACCAAAGCAGGTAGTGAATGCCAAAACCTTAGATATGTATACCTTTGGATACATTTCTGGCTAGAAACAGAAATCATGGATATTATTGCGTGTGTTAAATGGGTCACCAATTAATGGGATTAATTTAGGCTCAACTGAATATATATTTATATAAAAACTGGAGCATTTTTGTAAGTACATTAGATTTGTATAGGTTGAACTTGAAGGACTTTGGTCTTTTTTCAAACTCATCTACTATGTTACTATGTTACAAGGAAGCAAACAAAATGCTCACTTAAAACATATGGAAATAAACTGCACTTCTTCTGAAACCTTTAGAATTAAAATGTGTCACCTGCTCTTGATAGTTAATAAAGAGGTGCCTTTCCCCTTGTCCTTGCATGCAGACCAGAGGTTAATTTGAATATTTCTCCTAGGTGGGCATATAAAGAATTTACCGTATATAAAATATGAGCATAGCACTGGGCAAATCTGTTTTGTTTGTTTCTTTGTTTCAGATCCCTTGAAACTTTCTGCATGTTTATAAGTAAACAAAATAAAGATATTTTACTGACCACTCTTGTTTACAGTAGCTATACGGGTGGGACAAAAACATAATTCACACCTATTGGAGGAATGTATGGTAAATATATTCAGGTTTTTTTTTTTTTTTATATGCGTTACAGTGCTTTGTAAACAAGGATAGCAGGTAGTTACACAAACTTCATTATGCTATGTCATTCTGCTTGCCCTTTACTCTAATGAGTCTTTCTGGTGCAGTATTAGCATTAAACCTTCAGGACATCCTCTAAGCTATAATAATAAACGGTTATACATAGATAGTTGTACATGCTGAAAAAAAGTCATCCTTTGCCTGAAGTTGTTCTCCTCTCATTGGCCTAGCTGCAAGCTTTAACATTTATCTAGTGATCAAATAAAGTTATGCTCATTTTTTTTTTTGAATCAAGAATTTTTATTGAGGCAATACAAGAAAAAGAAAGAACATGAACATAATGTACATTTTGCATTACTGTGATAATTTTTGCATACATGACATTATTTATCTATTGGATACTGAAACCTTTACAAATATGAGAATAAAAGGATCTTAATTGAAGTATGATATATGTATCTCACTAATCAAACATAAAAAATATAGGAGATACTGTATGCTTATACGAAATCAAATACATAAAATCAAGCATTACCTCTTTTTTCCTTTTGTTTCCTATGTAAATACATAATAAAATGATAGAATTGAAACATCCCAAGAAAATTATACTTCCTATAGAGTGGTATATTAAGTGTAAAATAAGTGTATTTATTATTTGAAGATTGACAAATTATAAGGAGTCAAAACAAGTTGCTCCTATGAGATATACATGAACAGGAGGCAAAGTGCCTCATTTTCTTTATAGACAGAAGACTAAGAGCAACTTATGACAAAGCGATATCTGTGGCGGGTTAATACCGCTTATTTGTTCACCTAAAATAAGAGTGAACAATAGCTATAAGGGCGGGGGGCGGAGCTATAAATTCTATTGGGGTTTACAAACTGTCCAGGCAGTTATCTTTATAGTTGAACTTTATACATATGCTTAAGTAGGCACCGGCTCAGAGACCCTGGACTTTTATGCATAATATGGATCAGATTACATTCTGGAACAATTATTCTCACAGCAGGGTATCAGGATATATGAAATATGAGATATAAAATAAATAATATAACACATAGTAGAGAACAAGATATAGAGGGCTTCTAAAGGAGCTCCTCTCCTGGGGAGATGCCATCTACCGGCGACATGGGAAAAGGGAGTAGGGGTATGACCCGCAGGCAACCAGTACCGGCGGGAAAGGGAGGAGAGGAGACCCTTCTGTATTTTTTTTTTTTTTTTGTATAATGCCAATTCCACTGGCCCGGCCGCAACCAGCAGAACAAGCTTGGATTAGCATACAAAACCCTTCTAGGTAAACATACATTATCCATATACACTGCAACATCCTAACATGCAATGAGTATGTCTATAGTGAACTTTCTGACTGATGATTTGAAAGGATATACCAGAGTTGCATCTATATAGCTAGGGAGTCCTTAGAAAAGATCTAGATATCAAAGTGCATTCTTCAGATCCCTAAATCGTCATGTTGGGTAAAATGTTATTCAAACATACTAATACTTAGCATAAAAATAATGCAACATAAGTGTGTGGATTGGTAATATTACATAAAACATATGTCCAGGCATCCCAACTAGCTTAGTATATATGTGAAACATTTTAAACACATTTGAAACTGAAGATACCTGAGAAAACCATAATAAAAAACAAAATTGCCTATGCTGCTATCGAAATTTTATCTGCGCCTTGCTGCAAGTAAAACAGATAATGTCTTACTAACGAAATACTGTAGGTACGATATTTAAAAATATAACTTTGCACTAAGCATCTGGTGGATATATGGAGGAACAGGAGAAAGAAATACAACAAAGACACTATCTCTCAGTATTATAATATTATAAATAATATGTTTAGCAAAAGACAAGCCTTGCAAGTTCAATCAGCATATCAAAGTGAGTTGCTAAGGTACAGGTGCAAGACAGATATGAGCTAAAAATCAAAATTTGCATATAAACAGATAGATAGAGAGTCTGGTTAAGACTATTGTGGAGCAATATAGCTGCTGAAATATATTGTCTCTTACTTTTGAACTATGTCCAGAATATACAAGTGTTGAGAAACAGCCGGGGCTGACATAGGTAATCCCCCTATCAGACCAAGCATGAGTCCGTGGCATATGTTGCTTCTATTGTTGGCTACCAACAAAAACTGTAATTGCCTGTGGCCGAGTGTCCAGAAAGTGTTCTCTTATCCTATGCCACCTCTAGTCAAAGAGTCATCCCCAAAGACACGAATCGTACCCCATGGTGAGAGGGGCAGTTCATCCATCACTCTGCTTAACGATATATCCTCAGGTGGGGAGGTTGATATTCTCGCCGTGGGGCTGAGGACAGCAGCATCTACATCGGCGGGCCACAACAATGACTCGAGATCAGGCCGCCACATGCAAGATTGTGTAGGTAGGATTAGGGAAGGTTTCAGGCCGCCATCATAGTAAACAGGCATCTCTTCGCGGCTAAAATCCAAGAGGGAGTGAGGTATCTCCATCGATGCATAGAGCTGCTGAAAGTGTAATGGCTGCCGCAGCTCTATCTTCAGTGAGGGTTGCTCCGTAACCTCTATAGCGCTCATCTCACCTGATGTGTGATCGGCCCTCAGCAGTTCACACTGGTCTTGTGAAGAACTATCCAGAGCTCCGCTTGTTCGATCGGCTGACATCACGCTGGAATGGCCCTGTAAAGGGCAATCTGGATCTTTATTTCCAGTATGACTTAGCGGCAGTTCTGTGAAGGGGAAAACTGTCAGCGCGTCTCCGCACACGCTGCTTGGTATTCCTCGCATCTCTGATCTCAATGTGTCTGTGAGATCGCTAAAACAGCTTTCAATTTGCCTATCCAGCCCTTGTAGAACAGCATAGAGTAGTACCTGCGTTTCCTCCATTTTTAAGAGCAACGTCAGGCTCAGTCTTGTTGTCCCGTAATGGTGGAGATAGGCCCAAATGACTGACCTCAGACAGTCTAACAGTCTCCCATAGAATGGGTGCAAAATAGGTGATCAATGGTACATATCAGCTCAGTCAGAGTTCCTCTTCTTTATAGCTCAGCTAGTAGTTATTGTCATATGAATTTAGCTCAGTCCATGGCTATATTTAGACACCTTAGATAGTTAAGGCCTAGGAGCTCATCAGACCCACGTCTGATCTCCTCGGCTGTTAGCTCCGCCCCAAGTTATGCTCATTTTAATACATGTTGTCACAGGCTGTAATGGTAGAAGAGTTTTTTGTTTTGTTTTTTAATTGAGGTTTAAGCAATGACATAACAGATATTCAAGGTCACAATACAGAAATGACCACATCTCCTAGGTATTGAAAAGTTCACAACAAACAGAACAATGTCAAAGACATAAATAGAAAAGGTATATAAATATTAATGATACATAAGTTAACAGCAAATAAAAGTGTCGAAGACATAAGTAACAAAGTCATATAAACATTGTGACCTATAAAACTCAGAGCTCTTTAATTAAACTTCTTTAGATCTTTTGCCTCCTTTGACAAACTAAAGCCACTCTTGAATCTTCAATCCTAAAGACAGTTGCATGAGGATATCTGACAGTATAGGGCCACTTTTGGACCCATTAAGAAGATACAATTATATAAACACAAATAGGTTCCAGTCTATATTCAAAAAGGACCCAGAAACATGTATAAATTGCAGGGGTAGGTGGTGGTGGTGTTAATTAAAATTCTCTATGGGCCTATAATGCATAGTTTGACAAGTATGTATAAAATAATTATTCTAATTTAGTTAGGCTACTCACTTTATAGAGATAAGGTAACAGAAATGACATTTCAGCTATTCTGGGCATAAAGCTAATGGTCATATTACTAACATGTAGTGATGTCGCGAACCTAAAATTTTCGGTTCGCGAACCGCGGACTCGAACTTCCGGTATTGTTCGCGAACGCACGAACCGCGCGAACCACCATTGAATTCAATAGGCAGGCGAACTTTAAAACCTACAAGGACTCTTTCTGGCCACAATAGTGATGGAAAAGTTGTTTCAAGGGTACTAACACATGGACTGTTGCATGCTGGAGGGGGATCCCTGGCAAAACTCCCATGGAAAATTACATAGTTGATGCAGAGTCTGCTTTTAAGCCATAATGGGTCTAAATCAACTAACATTCCCAAAGTGGCTGTCTCAAAACATCCCGGACAGAAGATAGATTGATAGTGATAGATAGGATAGATAGATATACATAGATTGATAGTTAGATAGAATCGATAGAAGAGAAATAGATAGATTTGTTAGATATATAATTACCCTAATAAATTCTAATAATCAAACATGCGTTCTTGGACCCAACTAGCTTGTGTCAATTAGTACTTTTCTTAGCACTTTAATCCCTGTCCCCCCCCCCCCCCCTATCGGGGGAGTTCTATATGGCCTGCCAGATTACCCTGAAAAATTATAATAATAAGACATGTGGTCTGCTACCTATTTTAATGAGGTTGTGTTTTAAGTACTACCATTCTTAGCACTTTAATCTCTGTAACTCCCCCTATTTGGTGAGGTCTATACGGCCTGGATGATTACCCATACAAAATATAATAATAAGACATCTGCTCTTGGTCTGCGACCCATGGTAACTATGTTGTGTTAATTAGTAATTTCCTTCGCATTTTAATAGCTGTTACTCATACTCACCCTATCGGTGGAGGTCTATATGGCCTGCATGATTACCCTTACAAAATATAAATAACATATGTTCTGGGACCCATGGTAAGTAGGTTGTGTTATGTAGTACTGTTCTTTGCATTTTCATAACTGTTACAACACCAAATGGTGGCAGGTCTGTCTGTCCTTCATGATTAGCTGCACCCAAACCCAAAAAAAAGCCGAGTGGTCTTAGACTAACACCCATGGCTAACTCTGTTGTTTCAATTAGTACTATTCTTAGCACTTTCATCCCTGTTACGGGCGGTCTACATGGCCATCATGATTAGCCGAACAAAATACTACAATCCAACCTTTGCTCAGTCTTCATAGGCCCTTCATTGTCTGTATTTTGATAGTACAGTTCTTATTATTTTTATAGCTGATACAACACCGAATGTTGTCAGCTCTATATGGCCTGCATGATTAGCTGCACCCAATACAAAAATAAATCCAAGCGGTCTTGGATTAACACCCATGGCTAACTCTGTTGTTTCAAGTAGTACTATTCTTAGCACTTTCATCTCATCATCCCTGTTACTTCCAGGACTCTCGGTGGTGGTGGTCTACATGGCCATCATGATTAGCCTAACCAAATACTACAATCCAACCTTGGCTCAGTCTTCCTAAGGCCCTTCATTGGCTGTATTTTGGTAGTACTGTTCTTATTGCTACATGGTGGTCTACATGGCCATCATGATTAGCCTAACCAAATACTACAATCCAACCTTGGCTCAGTCTTCCTAAGGCCCTTCATTGGCTGTATTTTGGTAGTACTGTTCTTATTAGTTTAATAGCTGATACGACACCGAATGTTGTCAGCTCTATATGGCCTGCATGAATAGCCGCACCCAAAGCCAAAAAAAAGCCAAGCGGTTTTGCACTAACACCCATGGCTAACTCTGTTGTTTCAAGTTCTACTATTCTTAGCTCTTTCATCTCATCATCCCTGTTACTTCCAGGACTCTCGGTGGTGGTGGTCTACATGGCCATCATGATTAGCCTAACCAAATACTACAATCCAACCTTGGCTCAGTCTTCCTAAGGCCCTGTATTTTGGTAGTACTGTCATCCTTTTGAATAAAAGATTACAGTAAAGGCATTGATTTTAGAAACCCACAGATCATTATTTGCAACCGTGAATTTAGCAAAAAAAATTGATTACACAGCCGTGACACTTATTTATGCTCAGGCCTTTTTAATACGAGGGTCCCGGAGCCTCAACCGAAACAACAGCATGAAAGAGGAGATATGTCATCCTTTTGAATAAAAGATTACAGGAAAGGCATTGATTTTAGAAACCCACAGATCATTATTTGCAACCGTGAAATTAGACAAAAACATTGATTAGACAGCCGTGACACTTATTTATGCTCAGGCCTTTTTAATACGAGGGTCCCGGAGCCTCAACCGAAACAACAGCATCAAAGAGGAGATATGTCATCCTTTTGAATAAAAGATTACAGGAAAGGCATTGATTTTAGAAACCCACAGATCATTATTTGCAACCGTGAAATTAGAAAAAAACATTGATTACACAGCCGTGACACTTATTTATGCTCAGGCCTTTTTAATACGAGGGTCCCGGAGCCTCAACCGAAACAACAGCATGAAAGAGGAGATATGTCATCCTTTTGAATAAAAGATTACAGGAAAGGCATTGATTTTAGAAACCCACAGATCATTATTTGCAACCGTGAAATTAGACAAAAACATTGATTAGACAGCCGTGACACTTATTTATGCTCAGGCCTTTTTAATACGAGGGTCCCGGAGCCTCAACCGAAACAACAGCATGAAAGAGGAGATATGTCATCCTTTTGAATAAAAGATTACAGGAAAGGCATTGATTTTAGAAACCCACAGATCATTATTTGCAACCGTGAAATTAGAAAAAAACATTTAATAGACAGCCGTGACACTTATTTATGCTCAGGCCTTTTTAATACGAGGGTCCCGGAGCCTCAACCGAAACAACAGCATGAAAGAGGAGATATGTCATCCTTTTGAATAAAAGATTACAGGAAAGGCATTGATTTTAGAAACCCACAGATCATTATTTGCAACCGTGAAATTAGAAAAAAACATTGATTACACAGCCGTGACACTTATTTATGCTCAGGCCTTTTTAATACGAGGGTCCCGGAGCCTCAACCAAAACAACAGCATGAAAGAGGAGATATGTCATCCTTTTGAATAAAAGATTACAGGAAAGGCATTGATTTTAGAAACCCACAGATCATTATTTGCAACCGTGAAATTAGAAAAAAACATTGATTACACAGCCGTGACACTTATTTATGCTCAGGCCTTTTTAATACGAGGGTCCCGGAGCCTCAACCGAAACAACAGCATGAAAGAGGAGATATGTCATCCTTTTGAATAAAAGATTACAGGAAAGGCATTGATTTTAGAAACCCACAGATCATTATTTGCAACCGTGAAATTAGAAAAAAACATTGATTATACAGCCGTGACACTTATTTATGCTCAGGCCTTTTTAATACGAGGGTCCCGGAGCCTCAACTGAAACAACAGCATGAAAGAGGAGATATGTCATCCTTTTGAATAAAAGATTACAGGAAAGGCATTGATTTTAGAAACCCACAGATCATTATTTGCAACCGTGAAATTAGACAAAAACATTGATTAGACAGCCGTGACACTTATTTATGCTCAGGCCTTTTTAATACGAGGGTCCCGGAGCCTCAACCGAAACAACAGCATGAAAGAGGAGATATGTCATCCTTTTGAATAAAAGATTACAGGAAAGGCATTGATTTTAGAAACCCACAGATCATTATTTGCAACCGTGAAATTAGAAAAAAACATTGATTACACAGCCGTGACACTTATTTATGCTCAGGCCTTTTTAATACGAGGGTCCCGGAGCCTCAACCGAAACAACAGCATGAAAGAGGAGATATGTCATCCTTTTGAATAAAAGATTACAGGAAAGGCATTGATTTTAGAAACCCACAGATCATTATTTGCAACCGTGACGGTAATGCTGCCTGACTGAGACTGATCACTATTATCTACATCCTCTGTCAATGATGGTTGCGCATCACTCATTTCTTCAAAATGATGTGTCAATAACTCCTGTGACAGATCAAGTGAAGCGGCTGTGGTGCTAGTGTTGGTGGTGGCGACAGGCGGCGGAGTGTCACTGGTCACTTGAGACCTGCCCAAAGCACAGCTGGACTTAGATGGTGCGTCAAGGTTAGGAGGACTAGCAGCGGAAGCTGAAGAAGATTGGGTTTCCTGTGTTAGCCATTCAACTAGGTCCTCCTCAGAAGTTTTTGCATCCCCCCTGGCACCCGGCGTCTGAACAATGTGCATATTTGTAGGGTCTAAAGGAATCACAGCACCACGACCACGACCACGGAACCTGCGGGGTGGCCTGCCTCTGCCTGTCATTTTTTTTTAAATGGACACTAACAATACTATTACACCAATTGAGTGGTGGCACTGTGAAAGTGGGCACAGTATACGCTGTGATACTGACAACAACAAAAAAGACAGATGTTTTAAAAATCACAAATTGTTAATTTTTTTAAATATTACTAGTACTGTGGCAACAAATATGATTGTTTGGCACTATTTGGCAAATGAACCTGTCTGGCACACACACTGGGAGAAAGGAAACTGCAATTCAATGGCACTAGGAGACTGAAGAATCACAGTCAAAACAGTTATGATTAACAAAAATTCCAATCCTGTTACAATAAATATGAGTGGTGGCACTAATTGGCTAGTTGGGACTGGCACACAGGCAGGAGGAAAATGCAATTCAAGGGCACTAGTAGACTGCAGATTGACAGTCAAAACAGTGTTGATTGACAAATTTTGCAATACTGTTAAAAGAAATATGATTGCTAGCACTAATTGGATAGTTGGGCCTGGCACACAGGCTGGCAGGCAGTAGAAAAGTGCAATTCAATGGCACAAGCAAAATGAGGATTAAGATCAACCATCAAGATTTTTTTTATTTTAATTACTATTAACTATACTGTGACAACAATTAGGATTGGTGTAAATAGTTGGCAAGAGGGCCTGGCACAAAAGGATGGCAGGCAGGAGGGAGATGCAATTCAAGGACACTAGGAGACTGATTAATGACAGTCAAAACAGTGATGATTGACAATTTTTGCAATACTGTTAAAAGAAATATGATTGCTGACAACAATTGGCTAGGTGGGCCTGGCTCACAGCAGGCTGCAAGGCAGGAGGAAAGTGCTATTCAATGGCACCAGCAAACTGAGGTTTCAAATCACAGCAACTATTACCAAAAATTTTAATTTTTAATTATTAGAATACTGTCACAACAAATATGATTGGTGTAAATATTTTTTAAGTAGGCCTGGCACACAGGCTTGGAAGGCTGTAGAAAAGTGCAATTCAAAGGCACGAGCAAACTGAGGGTTAAGATCATCAACAATAAAGATTTTTTTTATTGTAATTAGTAACTATACTGTGACAAAATATTTGGATTGGTGTAAATAGTTGGCAAGACGGCCTGGCACAAAAGGATGACAGGCAGGAGGGAGATGCAATTCAAGGAAACTAGGAGACTGATTACTGACAGTCTAAACAGTGATGATTGACAATTTTTGCAATACTGTTAACAGAAATATGATTGCTGACAACAATTGGCTAGGTGGGCCTGGCTCACAGCAGGCTGCAAGGCAGGAGGAAAGTGTTATTCAATGGCACCAGCAAACTGATGATTCAAATCACAGCAACTATTACCAAAAATTTTAATTTTTAATTATTAGAATACTGTCACAACAAATATGATTGGTGTAAATATTTTTTAAGTAGGCCTGGCAAACAGGCTTGGAAGGCTGTAGAAAAGTGCAATTCAAAGGCACGAGCAAACTGAGGGTTAAGATCATCAACAATAAAGATTTTTTTAATGGTAATTAGTAACTATACTGTGACAAAAAATTTGGATTGGTGTAAATAGTTGGCAAGACGGCCTGGCACAAAAGGATGGCAGGCAGGAGGGAGATGCAATTCAAGGACACTAGGAGACTGATTACTGACAGTCTAAACAGTGATGATTGACAATTTTTGAAATACTGTTAACAGAAATATGATTGCTGACAACAATTGGCTAGGTGGGCCTGGCTCACAGCAGGCTGCAAGGCAGGAGGAAAGTGCTATTTAATGGCACCAGCAAACTGAGGATTCAAATCACAGCAACTATTACCAAAAATTTTAATTTTTAATTATTAGAATACTGTCCCAACAAATATGATTGGTGTAAATATTTTTTAAGTAGGCCTGGCACACAGGCTTGGAAGGCTGTAGAAAAGTGAAATTCAAAAGCACGAGCAAACTGAGTATTAAGATCATCAACAATAAAGATTTTTTTAATTTTAATTAGTAACTATACTGTGACAAAAAATTTGGATTGGTGTAAATAGTTGGCAAGACGGCCTGGCACAAAAGGATGGCAGGCAGGAGGGAGATGCAATTCAAGGAAACTAGGAGACTGATTACTGACAGTCTAAACAGTGATGATTGACAATTTTTGCAATACTGTTAACAGAAATATGATTGCTGACAACAATTGGCTAGGTGGGCCTGGCTCACAGCAGGCTGCAAGGCAGGAGGAAAGTGCTATTCAATGGCACCAGCAAACTGACGATTCAAATCACAGCAACTATTACCAAAAATTTTAATTTTTAATTATTAGAATACTGTCACAACAAATATGATTGGTGTAAATATTTTTTAAGTAGGCCTGGCACACAGGCTTGGAAGGCTGTAGAAAAGTGCAATTCAAAGGCACGAGCAAACTGAGGGTTAAGATCAACACTAAAAATTTTTTTATTTAAATTAATAACTATACTGCCTGACTGTGACAACAATTATGATTGGTGTAAATAGTTGGCTAGACGGCCTGGCACAAAAGGCTGGCAGTGGCAGGCAGGAGGTAAATGAAATTCAATGGCCCTAGGAGACTGAATATTTGCAGTCCAAAAAATTATGTTGTTTTTTTTTTATTACTGTTACAAGAATTGTGATTGGTGCCACTAATTGGCTACTTGGGCCTGGAAGACAGGCTGGCAGATATGAGTCGTGGATGGTAGGTAGGGCAGTAATTTAATACAGTATGCTGTGTAAGTGACAAAAACACAGGACTGATAGAAAATTAAGTTACATTACACTAGCAAAATATTTTAAAATTTTAGATTTTAATATTAAAATTATGTTAAGAAGTGCAATGCACATATGACTCTATGAGTGGTCGCACTGGCTGGCTGCTAAGTAGGGCAGCAATTATAACAACAGTATGCTGTGTAAGTCAGATAGACAGTTAGACACAGGCCTGATAGAAAATACAATTAGATTACACTAGCATAATGATTTAAAGACTTTTTTTTGGAAATTTTAAGAAAAAGGTTAAGCACATACATATGAGTCGTGGCTGATAGCCTTGGAAGGGCAGCTATTAAAAACAGTAGGCTATGTATGTCGGATACACACACGCCTGATAGAAAATACTATTAGATTACACTAGAAAAATGATTGAAATTATTTTTTTGGGGGGGAAATTAAAAAAAGGTTAAACACATATGAGTCGTGGCTCATAGACTAGGGAGGGCAGCAAGTAAACACAGTAGGCTCTCTATGTCAGCAAAACACACAGGCCGGATAGAAAATTTGATTTGATTACACTAGCAAACAAATTTAAACTTTTTTTTTTTATATATTAAAATTAAGGTGAAAGAAAAATAGATATGAGTGCTGGGTGGCTGCCTGGCACAGACCAATTAACCAAAAAAACTGAAAAAAAAGAGGTATATTAATGCTGAGTGAGCCTGACAGACACAGGCATGATAGTAAATGTAATTAGATTACACTAGAAAAATATTTTTTTTTTTTTTTTTTAAATTAAAAATAATGTTATAAACGGATATTAACACTGCTGGCTGCTGGCTGGCACAGAGCAATGAACCAGAGTATATGCTGTGTGACACTGGCCTGATAGAAAATGAAAAAAAATTACACTAGAAAAATAATTATATTTTTGGGTTAGTTAAATTTAAACTAATGTTGTTAGGGAGATATCAGTGGTGGCAGTAGTCACAGCATATGCTGTGAGCCTTAAACACACAGCTGAAAGCCAGGCAAATGCTAATAAAAAAAAAAAGAAATAAAAAATAAACGGCACGAAATATAGCCCTAAAAAGGGCTTTTTGGGGTGCTGTGCTTGCAGCAGAGATGAGTGGAGTCCTTCTGGACTGTAAATACACTAGCCTAGCTATGTTTTTCCTATGAATGTCAGGAGTAAAAACATAACACGTCCTATCATTAAAAAAGCAAGGTCGTTATGAGTCTAAAATGGCGGATTCCGAGTAGCTGGGAGTGTCTGTGAGGGAGTGTCTGATGTTGATTGGCTCTAATGTGTCAGGCGGCTGTGACATAAAGGGTCAAAGTTTCCACAATGATGACACATAGGGGCGGATCGCCATGTGTTCGCCCACAAACGCGAACAAGCTATGTTAACTGTGAACCGTTCGCGGGCGAACAGTTCGGGACATCACTACTAACATGCACCTAGATTATGAGTTTTGCATTAGGAGGGGTGCGGAATCAATGGGGGAGAGCCAGCTGAAGAAACCTAACACCTGCAAAAAAGCAGCGTTTAGCTCCTAACGCAGCCCCATTGATTCCTATGGGGAAATACTTTTTATGTCTACACCTAACACCCTAACATGAACCCCGAGTCTAAACACCCCTAATCTTACACTTATTAACCCCTAATCTGCCTCCCCCGACATCGCCGACACCTACATTATATTATTAACCCCTAATCTGCCACTCCGGACACCGCAGCCACCTACATTATACTTATGAACCCCTAATCTGCTGCCCCCAACATTGCCGAACTCTACATTATATTTATTAACCCCTAATCTGCCACCCCCAATGTCGCCGCGACCTAACTACATTTATTAACCCCTAATCTGCCGCCCACAACGTCGCCACCACTATAATAAAGTTATTAACCCCTAAACCTAAGTCTAACCCTAACCCTACCCCCCCAACTTAAATATAATTACAATAAATCTAAATAAAATTACAATTACCTAAATAATTCCTATTTAAAACTAAATACTTACCCTTAAAATAAACCCTAAATTAGCTACAATATAACTAATAGTTACATTGTAGCTATCTTAGGGTTTATTTTTATTTTACAGGCAACTTTGTATTTATTTTAACTAGGTAGAATAGTTATTAAATAGTTATTAACTATTTAATAACTACCTAGTTAAAATAAAGACAAATTTACGTGTAAAATAAAACCTAACCTAAGTTACACTAACACCTAACACTACACTATCATTAAATTAATTACATAAACTAACTACAATTAACTACAATTAAATTAAATTATCTAAAGTACGAAAAAAATCAAACACTAAATTACAGAAAATAAAAAAATTACAAGATTTTTAAACTAATTACACCTACTCTAATCCCCCTAACAAAATAAAAAAGCCCCCCAAAATAAAAAAAGCCCTACCCTACACTAAATTACAAATAGCCCTTTAAAGGGCCTTTTGCTGGGCATTGCCCCAAAGTAATCAGCTCTTTCACCTGTAAAAAAAAAGTACAAATACCCCACCAACATTAAAACCCACCACCCACACAACCAACCCTACTCTAAAACCCACCCAATCCCCCCTTAAAAAAACCTAACACTAACCCCTTGAAGATCACCCTACCGGGAGACGTCTTCATCCAACCGGGCAGAAGTGGTCCTCCAGACGGGCAGAAGTCTTCATCCAAGCCGGGCTGAAGAGGTCCTCCAGACGGGCAGAAGTCTTCATCCAGACGGCATCTTCTAGGCATCTTCTATCTTCATCCATCCAGCGCGGAGTGGGTTCATCTTCAAGACATCCAACGCGGAGCATCCTCTTCATCCGGAGTCTTCTTACTAAATGATGGTACCTTTATGTGACGTCATCCAAGATGACGTCCCTTCAATTCCGATTGGCTGATAGAATTCTAACAGCCAATTGGAATTAAGGTAGAAAAAATCCTATTGGCTGATGCAATCAGCCAATAGGATTGAAGTTCAATCCTATTGGCTGATCCAATCAGCCAGTAGGATTGAGCTGGCATTCTATTGGCTGTTCCAATCAGCCAATAGAATGCAAGCTCAATCCTATTGGCTGATTGCATCAGCCAATAGGATTTTTTCTACCTGAATTCCAATTGGCTGATAGAATCCGCTTTGTTATTGTCTGAAGAAACGACCAGTACATTGGTTGAAAAACGCGTTACAAATAAAGCATTCTATTTTTAAAGAAAGATCAGAAGTTGCCCTTGTTTTTTATCCTATGGTATTGTTGATACGAAAAGAGATTGAATACCTCCAATAGCCGTGCAGCACCAGGAATCAACGGCGGTCACTACAAGTGGAACCGGTCCCAGTGTACTAGCCACTGTTAAGTGCTAGCCTGCTGATTTGCACTGGTCAAAGTACAGTGTTTGCAATGTGGGGGGGGCCTCGGTTTAGGGGTTAATAGTTAGTTTATGGCTGTTAGCGTACTTTTTAGCACTTTAGTTAAGAGTTTTATGCTACGGCGTTGTAGTGTAAAACTCTTAACTACTGACTTTAAAATACGGTACCAGTCTTGACAGGAGAGGGTCTACCGCTCACTTTTGGTCAGACTCGTAATACCGGTGCTATGCAAGTCCCATTGAAAATATAGGATACGCAATTGACGTAAGTGGATTTGTGGTATTTCCGAGTCTGGCCAAAAAAGTGAGCGGTGAGCCTATCATTTCAAGACTCGTAATACCAGCGGGTGTTAAAAAGCTGCGTTGGGACTGGCCAACGCTGCTTTTTAACCCTAACGCACAACTCGTAATCTAGCCGATGGTTTCTCCCTTTAACAGCGACTAGACCTATTAGATAAGGAGGTGTAGCCATATAATCAAGGTATAAAAGAGAGACCTTCTGCATAATGTACATATGTATATTATTTATAGTAAGTGTGGTTAACCGGCAACCTAACAAGATTTGGATCTTATTCCCCAGCAGAGACACCTAGCAAACTTAATAAACCTCCCTATTTTAAATATATAGATGCCATGCTACCTCGACCGCTGGCAGCACTGAAAGGTGGGCCAAAGAGGGAAGCCTCAGTAATATAGCAGATATACTAAATCTGTCTCTGCTTTTATGAGCCAAGTTAATTACAGGTGCATAAATGTAATGAATCTATAACTGTCACTATACTTGTAAATAAACTACAAGGGTAATGTAATGCTTCTGAAGCATAAGATACATATAACCACAAACATTATGGGCAAGATTACAAGTTGCGCGTCAAATCAGTTGTGAAAACACCGTGCATTATGGCTTTTTCGCATTTCGGGTTTGCGCAGCTATTACAAGTTGCAAAATAACTTATTTTGCGCGCCCTTTCTATCAGCCCAACTCTTGTAAAAATAGACACTCATTTATAAATACTGAATCTTGAGCCTCTATAGAAGTGAATTATACCAATATAGAGATATGATATTGAGAACAAATTTAAACAGTGCAAGAGCAGGTAGTTGCACATCAATAAACTATTTTCTACATGTATTAGCATGTAATGACAAATTCCCCCATATTTAGTCTATATAAAGGGAGATTATAAAATGGGTAAATTACCCTCAAGGAGTGAGGTGTCAGACGTGGCAGTAAAGAGGTAGCATAATAGGTAGCAGTTAGTTATAGCAGTTTGTGTCAGATTTCAACTCGTTACCATAGCATTCATACTGCTGGTGTCTGTACTGTAGAAAACTCATCCTATTCCGGATTTCCAACAACACAACAAACTATCACTGTGTACAATGAAAAAAACGTAATCGCAATCTGTTGGCGGTCTGGATTTAAATTGATAGACACACATCCAAGCAGGGGCCATATCATCCTTTGTCTTGACCAAAAACTCTAGCTACTGCTGTCAGTGAGATCTCAGTACACTTAATAAACCTACAATCATACTCACCAGAGATCTCTGACCCATCTGCTTGGATTGCAGTGGTCAGTGTCACAGCTTCAATATCTAACTTTGTGGACTGAACAGGTGTTCCGTCCTGTCTGGTAGATGTTGTAGGAAAGGTATTGCTCATAGTCACTAAATCCTTTATCTGTAACGGAGCAATATCGAGCTTCATCTTTTCACATGTATTACCCTGGTCAAAAGATGCCACATTAGGGAACTCTCCAGAAGCAGCTCTGCAGAAACTCTGCTGGGGAACAAGGGATCTAGTATTTTCCTGCTCAGGTAAGTTGGAAACATCCATTGATTAGCTGGTGAATGTTCTGGAAATGTGCTTCGAACAACATTAGCAATTTTTATTTTAGTTTCTGCATCTCCATAGTTGGGGGGTGGGTTTGAGAAATCCAAGAGAGGACACCTAAAATTTCCAAAAGTCCAGACTTAGGGATCTGACATGCGGGATCACCTAAAAATAGGATCAGGCTTGCCGCTGCTCCATAACTTGTCTGCCTGCTCTGAGGCCGTGGACAGAAATTAGAGATTGACACCCCCTGCTATCGGCCGCGAATCTGCAGGGGGCGGCATTGCACCAGCAGTTCACAAGAAATGCTGGTGCAATGATAAATGCCGACCACGTACGTAGTCAGCATTTATCGATGTGCAGCAGACATGATACGCTACATCGTATCATGTCCGCTCGCACTATGTTAAATATACCACATAGTGTTAAGCATTAGGACTGGTAAAGATATCTATTTTTTTTAAACTTTGGTCAGAGTTTTTACCAGTTTCTTACATCTCACTGAATATGTATTAACACCTTATTGACTACCAAAGTACCTTGTACGTCGACAGTCATTCAGATGCGCACATACATGCACCAGAAATATTGCAGGTCTTGCCGATGGCAAAGCTGTACTAGAACTGCATGCCTCATTTCTGTAGCTGAGCTAGTAAACCCTTAACCACAGTGGACCTACAGGGTACACCGGTTGTTAAGGGGCCAAAGTCCAACAAAATGGTGTGACTTTTTGATTTATTAGTTATATTATTTATTTAATATACATTGTTATTTAGGTATAGTTAAAGGGACAGTCAAAACCAGAATTTTTGTTGTTTTAAAAGATAAATAATACCTTAATTACCCATTTCTCAGTTTTGCATACCCAACACAGTTATAATAATACAATAGTCACCTCTGTAAATACCTTGTATCTAAGCCTCTGCAGACTGCCCCCTTATTTCAGTTCTTTTGACAGACTTGCATTTTAGCCAATCAGTGCTCACTCCTCTGTAAATTCCCGTGCATGAGCTCAATGTTATCTATATGAAACACATGAACTAACGCCCTCTAGTTGTGAAAAACTGTCAAATGCAGAGGCGGCCTTCAAGGTCTAAGAAATTAGCATATGAGCCTCCTAGGTTTAGTTTTCAACTAAGAATACCAAGAGAAAAAAGCAAAATTGATGATAAAAGTAAATTGGAAAGTTGTTTAAAATTACATGCCCTATTTGAATCATGAAAGTTTTTTTTTGGACTTAACTGTTCCTTTAAGGATTTCAAATATATTACAAAATCTGCATCATATAATAATAATTTACATTTTAAATGGTGGCAACAGTTCCATTTATTTTAAAAGTTTAAGCTCATGAACACTCTTTTTACTTTTATATACCTTGCCTCATGCCACAATGTTAATAAAAACTACTATTATTTAAAGGGCCATAATACCCAAATGTTTAAACATTTGAAAGTGATGCAGCATAGCTGTAAAAAGCTGACTAGAAAATATCTCCTGAACATCTCTATGTAAAAAAGAAAGATATTTTACCTCAAAAGTTTCTCAGTACCCACATCCCATTGTAAAGGATTTCTAAGCAGCATATTAGTGTGTCTGTCCTAGGACAGCTTAGGGGATGAGCCTCGTGCACTCTCATATTATTTCACCAATCAGATAAAGGAAGCTTACTATGAAATCTCATGAGAACTAAGTCAAATCTCATGAGATCACAGTAAAAGAGTTCATGACCTCAGCACTGCTGATGCTGATTGGCTGCAGTTCATTTCTTCATTTTTTATTTTTTTTTACCTGCAGCTGGGAGCAGCTGTGTATAACTTTTTACACAGAACTTACTCTGCTGAGCTGAGGAGATTGTGAGGTAAAATATCTTCCTTTTTTACATAGAGATGCTCAGGTGATATTTTCCTGTCAGCTTTTTACAGTTATACTGCATCAGTTTCAAGTGATTTAGCATATGAGTATTATGTCCCTTTAAAACATAATGGCCTAAATTACAAGTTCAGTGTAATAATATGAACAATATGAGTTAACATCGCTCAAGCACAATCAATAGCGCTTCTATTTTTTATGTTCAATTTTCAAAATCCAAAGCCATTTGTTAGTGCTGGGGGTGCAATATCCCTCACATAAGAGATTTCTATGGGGGAGTGCGGAGTAAAATTAATGTTGGATATCACTCGAGCTGAGGGTGCTCTTAGCCAATAATGTGCACAATAGTGGAGTTCTTCATGTAGTACGGCACTGTTGTTGCATAGTAACATAGTAGATGAGGTTGAAAAAAAGACCGAAGTCCATCAAGTTCAACCTATACAAATCTAATATACTTACAAAAAAGCTCCAGTTGAGCTTAAATTAATCCCGTTAAAAGGTGACCCATTTAACACAAGCAATCATATCCCTGAATTATGTTTCTAGCCAGAAATGTATCCAAACCATTTTAAATGTATCTCAGGTATTGGCATTCACTACCTCCTTTGGTAATGAGTTCCACAATTTTATTGCTCTTACAGTGAAAAAACATTTCCGTTGCAGGAGATTAAATCTCCTTTCCTCCAGCCTTAAATTGTGACCTCTTGTCACAAACAATTTTCTTAGAATAAACAGAGCTTCTGCCATCTCTGTATATGGGCATTGATTATATTTATATAAAGTAATCATGTCACCTCTCAAGCACCTTTTTCTATAGAAAACTGACCCAGTTTTGCTAACCTCTCCTCATACCTTAAATTTACCTTTTTAGCTTTGTGATAGAATCCATAAGAAGTACATCAACCAGGATTGCTGAAAAACATATGAAGAATCAGGAAAACAGATGATAGTGTATTTAAAACGTCCACTTTATTGGATATACATAGTAAAAAGTTGTAAAGGCAAACAAATTGACTCTATCTGTAAAATAATTAGAAAAAGGTTAACTATACTAGATGGAGATGGAGATCTACAAGGTGTCTTTAGTAATTGTAATTTTATTTCACGTAGGTCAAAGACGATTGGTGACTTGAGTCCACCAGGTGTAGTATCGACAGTGTCAGTGTCACTCAATGATAAATGAACTTTTGCTGAATTATGTGACATTGTCACTTTATGGGATTTAAATGATGAGACTAATGGTGTTAATATTAAAACACAACAACAAGCTGCTAAAAACATGAAACCCAGTACTTTGTATCCAGTTAATGCAGACACAGATTTAATAGAAGCCTTTCACTCAATATTAAAAAAAGATCTGACACAACTTGCAGAGCAAACATCTACTATGGGCAGTAAATACACTAATTTAAATAAAGGTGAGAGACAGGCCATAGATAAAATTGTGAATAATCAAAACACTGTTGTGGTTGATTCTGATAAGGGTGGCTCTATTGTGATTCTCAACAAAGAACAATATCTAGATGAAGCATTCAGACAGCTGGGTGATTTAGAAACCTATAAGAAATGTACGTATAACCCTACTACTAAGTTTCAAACAGAGCTCAGACACTTAATGGATAAGGGTAGAGAGAAAGGTATCGTTACTAATAAAGTCTGTGATTTTATTTATACTGAACATCCTAGAGTTCTGTTGTTTAAATTCTTGCCAAAGGTCCATAAATCCCTCACCAATCCCCCAGGTAGGCCCATAATTTAGGCCATTGGCTCACATGGAGAAAAACTGGGTGAATGGGTGGATGCCCAATTACAGCCTGTTGTACAGTCCCTTCCGGGTTTTCTTAGGGACACTACACATCTTCTTAGGTCCCTTCATGAATTTGAGTGGAATGTTAACTATAGGTTTGTAACCATTGATGTAGTTTCACTATATTTGTGTATACCGCATGAACTTGATATTAAAGCCCTAAAAAGAATGTTAGAGAAGTATTCTAATTATGACTTGGAATTGATTGATTTTATTCTAGAGGCAACTAGCTTCCTTTAAAGTCATAATAATGCGAACCTCTATTTGGCAGACTTTGAAAATCTGACTCTTTTTGGGGCCCAAAATAGATTTAAGAACAATATTGTCTATTACACTTGTTATATTGACGATATGCTTTTGTTTTGCGATGGCACAGTTAAGGAATTAGATGAGTTTGTAGGATATTTGAATATTAACAATGAGAATTTAAGGTTTACCTATTATTCATCTGATGTATGTATACTCTATTTGGATGTTCAATTGAGTAACTGTAATGACGGAGTAGTTACAGAGGTATATAGGAAAGAGGTTTCGGGAAATACCATTCTCAGAGCAGACTTATCTCATCCTCACTATCTAAAGAGGGGGATCCCTAAGGGACAGTTCATCCGACTACGGAGGAATTGTAGTTATTTAGAAAGCTACTGGATACATGCCAGGGACTTAATCTTACATTTAAGTGAGAAAGGTTATGCTAAAGAAACATTGGAAAACTTGGCAAAATGGGTGGCAGATTTCAACAGAGAGACCCTTCTAAAGGATCAAATCAGGAAGGATTCGGACAGAAAGGGTATTAATTGTATTACTACTTATAGCAAACAATCACCTAGATTACGAGTTTTGCGTTAACAGGGGTGCAGTGCTAACGAGCAGTTTATGCTCACCGCTCACTTGAAGACAACGCTGGTATTACAGGTTTTTACAAACCCGGCGTTAGCCGCAAAAAAGTGAGCGTAGAGCAAAATTTTGCTCCACATCTCACCTCAATACCAGTGCTGCTTACGTTAGCGGTGAGCTGGCTAAACGTGCTCATGCACGATTTCCCCATAAAAAAAAAGCAGAGTAAAGCTCCTAATGCAGCCCCATTGATTCCTATGGGGAAATACTTTTTATGTCTACACCTAACACCCTAACATGAACCCCGAGTCTAAACACCCCTAATCTTACACTTATTAACCCCTAATCTGCCGCACCCGACATCGCCGACACCTGCATTATATTATTAACCCCTAATCTGCCGCTCCGGACACTGCCGCAACCTACATTAAACTTATGAACCCCTAATCTGCCGCCCCCAACATTGCCGACACCTACATTTTATTTATTAGCCCCTAATCTGCCGCCCCCTATGTCGCCGCAACCTACCTACATTTATTAACCCCTAATCTGCCGCCCCCAACGTTGCCGCCACTATAATAAAGTTATTAACCCCTAAACCTAAGTCTAACCCTAATCCTAACACCCCCTAACTTAAATATAATTTAAATAAATCTAAATAAAATTACTACAATTAACTAAATTATTCCTATTTAAAACTAAATACTTACCTATAAAATAAACCCTAAGCTAGCTACAATATAACTAATAGTTACATTGTATCTAGCTTAGGGTTTATTTTTATTTTACAGGCAACTTTGTATTTATTTTAACTAGGTACAATAGTTATTAAATAGTTATTAACTATTTAATAACTACCTAGTTAAAATAAAGACAAATTTACCTGTAAAATAAAACCTAACCTAAGTTACAATTACACCTAACACTACACTATAATTAAATTAATTACCTAAATTAAATACAATTAAATACAATGAAATAAAATTATCTAAAGTACGGAAAACCCCCCCCCCCCCACTAAATTACAGAAAATAATAAAATAATTACAAGATTTTTAAACTAATTACACCTAATCTAATCTCCCTAACAAAATAAAAAAGCCCCCCAAAATAAAAAAAAGCCCTACCCTACACTAAATTACAAATAGCCCTTTAAAGGGCCTTTTGCGGGGCATTGCTCCAAAGTAATCAGCTCTTTTACCTGTAAAAAAAAATTACAATTCCCCCCCAACATTAAAACCCACCACCCACACAACCAACCCTACTCTAAAACCCACCCAATCCCCCCTTAAAAAAACCTAACACTAACCCCCTGAAGATCACCCTACCGGGAGACGTCTTCACCCAACCGGGCAGAAGTGGTCCTCCAGACGGGCAGAAGTCTTCATCCAACCGGGCAGAAGTGGTCCTCCAGACGGGCAGAAGTCTTCATCCAGAGGGCATCTTCTATCTTCATCCAACCGGCGTGGAGCGGGTCCATCTTCAAGACATCCAACGCGGAGCATCCTCTTCAAACGACGGGTGACGACTGAATGAAGGTTCCTTTAAGTGACGTCATCCAAGATGGTGTCCCTTCAATTCCGATTGGCTGATAGAATTCTATCAGCCAATCAGAATTAAGGTAGAAAAAATCCTATTGGCTGATGCAATCAGCCAATAGGATTGAAGTTCAATCCTATTGGCTGATCCAATCAGCCAATAAGATTGAGCTGACATTCTATTGGCTGTTCCAATCAGCCAATAGAATGCCAGTTCAATCCTATTGGCTGATTGCATCAGCCAATAGGATTTTTTCTACCTTAATTCCGATTGGCTGATAGAATTCTATCAGCCAATCGGAATTGAAGGGACGCCATCTTGGATGATGTCACTTAAAGGAACCTTCATTCAGTTGTCAGCCGTCAGATGAAGAGGATGCTCTGTGTCGGATGTCTTGAAGATGGACCCGCTCCACGCCGGATGGATGAAGATAGAAGATGCCGTCTGGATGAAGACTTCTGACCATTTAAAAATCTTGTAATTTCTTTATTATTTTCTGTAATTTAGCGTTTGTTTTTTTTCGTACTTTAGATAATTTTATTTAATTGTAATTAATTGTATTTAATTTAGGTAATTAATTTAATTGTAGTGTTAGGTGTAATTGTAACTTAGGTTAGGTTTTATTTTACAGGTAAATTTGTCTTTATTTTAACTAGGTAGTAATTAAATAGTTAATAACTATTTAATAACTATTGTACCTAGTTAAAATAAATACAAAGTTGCCTGTAAAATAAAAATAAACCCTAAGCTAGCTACAATGTAACTATTAGTTATATTGTAGCTAGCTTAGGGTTTATTTTATAGGGAAGTATTTAGTTTTAAATAGGAATAATTTAGTTAATTGTAGTAATTTTATTTAGATTTATTTAAATTATATTTAAGTTAGGGGGTGTTAGGGTTAGACTTAGGTTTAGGGGTTAATAACTTTATTATAGTGGCAGCGACGTTGGGGCGGCAGATTAGGGGTTAATAAATGTAGGTAGGTGGCATCGATGTTAGGGCCGGCAGATTACGGGTTAATAATATGTAAGTAGTGTTTGCGATGCGGGAGTGGGGCATCTGCCGGTTCGGCAGATTAGGGGTTAAAAAAATTATTTTAGTGTTTGCGATGTGGGGGGGGCCTCGGTTTAGGGGTTAATAGGTAGTTTATGGGTGTTAGTGTACTTTTTAGCACTTTAGTTAAGAGTTTTATGCTACGGCGTTGTAGTGTAAAACTCTTAACTACTGACTTTAAAATGCAGTAGCAGGCTTGACAGGAGAGGGTGTACCGCTCACTTTTGGTCAGACTCATAATACCGGCGCTATGCAAGTCCCATTGAAAATATAGGATACGCAATTGACGTAAGTGGATTTGCGGTATTTCTGAGTCTGGTCAAAAAAATGAGCGGTACACCTGTACCTGCAAGACTCGTAATATCAGGAGCCATTAAAAAGCAACGTTAAGACCTCTTAACGCTGCTTTTTAACCCTAACGCACAACTCGTAATCTAGCCGAATGTGACTCTATCTGTAAAATAATTAGAAAAAGGTTAACTATACTAGATGGAGATGTAGATCTACAAGGTATCTCCAGTAATTGTAATTTTATTTCACGTAGGTCAAAGACGATTGGTGACTTGGTCAGAAATTATTTCAGTAAAAAGAGTATTTTGACTTCAAAAAGAAATTGATTGACATGTAAAAAAGGTTTCTTTAGATGTAATGTGAAACTATGTAAAAGTTGTAGTTATGCAAATGTAGGTGATACTTTTACATCCACACAGACTGGTTTGATTTACAATATAAGAGAACACATCACTTGCTCTTCTACATTTATAATATACGTATTGACGTGCAATTTTTGCAATTTTCAGTACGTAGGCCTAACTACAAGGATGCTAAAGGACAGAATTAGAGAACACCTTCTGTCCCTGGATGCAGAGATTTCGAAAACACTGGTTGCAAAACATTTTGCGTTACATAATGGTAGTGGTGTGGGTTTCTGTTTCCAAGGGATAGAACAAATAACATTAGGACCCAGAGGAGGAGATAGATACTCTGCGTTAAGTAAAAGAGAAGTCTTCTGGATTCATACCCTGAAGACTGGTGCCCCGTTTGGCATTAACAAAATTAGTGAAATTAAACTTTTTATAGATAGAGTTGTAAGTTGTAATCTTCGCTATTGATCCGTCCTTATATTTATCCATTTACTGTAGCATATGACTTATATACGTAGCGGAGGTTGTAAGAATGGTTTAATGGCTTGGTTTGATATACAGGTAGCCCTCAGTTTACGCCGGGGTTAGGTTCCAGAAGGAATTGTTGTAAATCGAAACCGTTGTAAATTTAAACCCAGTTTATAATGTAAGTCAATGGGAAGTGAGGGAGATAGGTTCCAGGCCCCTCTCAAAATTGTCATAAGTAACACCTAATACATTATTTTAAAAGCTTTGAAATGTAGACTTTAAATGCTAAACAGCATTATAAACCTAATAAAATAATCACACAACACAGAATATATAATTAAACTAAGTTAAATGAACAAAAACATTTGCTAAACAGCATTATAAACCTAATAAAATAATCACACAACACAGACTTCACTTGCAATTTTCTGCAAACAGTTCTTTCTATGCATTCCAATCTGGACTGAGTTATAGACAGGAAGATCTTCTTCCTTTGAAATCTGCTCGATAGCTCAGGTCTGGTTAAACTGATTAATTTCAGCTTGCTTGGCTTTGATGCAACACAAGCGGACAGCTCCACCTACTGGTTATTTTAATAAATGAACTGCTTCTCAATGCTTTTCAATAGCAGTCACATGACTGGAAAAAAAGGTTGTTATTCTGAAACAGTGTAAATTGAACCGTTGTAAAACGAGGGCCACCTGTACTTTATAGTATAGCGTGTTGTTTCAAATTTATTAATGCTATCTGTATATCTTCAGATTTGTTTTTTGCTGTGGTTAAAAATAACCATATATATAAGCTTTCACTAACCTTTGTATGTTCTAAATATGAAATTGTCACTGTTTTTGGTAATGACGATATACCATGATGTTTTGCCTAAATTAAATTAGGGATATATTCTGATTTTTACATAGACGGTATTATCTAATATCGTGTTCGTCATATTAGACTTTATTATTATTTCTACAACATCGAATTCAGCACCAGTAGGAAGAGTCTTAATATTGCAATTATGACATGTTAAGTAATGAGCTAAAGTTTTTGTTTCCCAGATCTTATTTCTAATTTTAAATTGTAAATAATTCCTTGTTCTTTGTGCCTTTAACGTGTTAAAATGTACTGTAAACCTGATTGGGTTACGAATACACCTCCTATAGGTACAAAGGGGATCTTTACACACCTGGTAGTTAGATCTGATGAAGTGCCCATTGAGGCAGGAAACGCGTCAGCTGTGATAAAGTCTGTGTTGCTGTGCCTTTGCAACTTTTTACTATGTATATCCAATAAAGTGGACGTTTTAATTACACTATCATCTGTTTTCCTGATTCTTCATACGTTTTTCATCAATCCTGGTTGCTGTACTTCTTGTGGATTCTATAATTATGTTAAGCCTGATATAGTCAGGACATGGACGGTGTTACAAATGTTTAAATCCAAAAGCACAGAGATGTCTGTTCCTTCCCCGTCCTTCTTACTCCGGGGTCACTGACCTGGCATCTGACACATTGCCGTGGATATAAGTGAGCTGGATCTATCACTCTGAAGACTAACGGCTGAATCATGGTATGTGACATCTATCACAATAGCGGGGTTTAGGATTTATATAAATTGTGCTGGATATGTAAACACTTGAACTTACCTAACGTACAGGATATAATTCAAGCTTGTTTTTACATTTACAGTGTTGTGCTACATTA
Organism: Bombina bombina; assembly: GCF_027579735.1. Taxonomy (NCBI): domain Eukaryota; kingdom Metazoa; phylum Chordata; class Amphibia; order Anura; family Bombinatoridae; genus Bombina; species Bombina bombina. Next base: position 667,721,605 of record NC_069500.1, on the reverse strand, counting down.
TCACTGTTTTACTTAATTTGTAACAAGTTGTTCAGTTCACAGTTTCAGTCCGTTTCTTTTTTTAGCTTTGTGGCCCTTCTCTGAACATTTTCTAGGTCTGCAATGTCTTTTTTAGATCAGTCCCCAGAACTGCACTTCATACTCAAGGTGACGTCTAACTAGGGATTTATATAGTGACAGAATTATGCTTTCTTCCCTTGCATCAATGCCTCTTTTAAAACATGTTAGTATCGTATTAGCCTTAGAAGCTGCTGCCCTGCATTGTGCCCCCATCTTCAGCTTGTTATCTACTACTACTCCTAAATCCCTTTCCTCCTCTGTTTGGCTAAGTCTAGTCCCATTTAAATAATAGATTGCCTGCTTATTTTTACTTCCAAGTATAGGGTGTGTTTTAAAAAAAGCTTCTAGAGCGTTAAGAGGCTAAGGTTAAAATATTAAACCATCCGCTTGTAATACTAAATAATGTGTAATTCTTTGCACAAGGTTGCACAAAAGATGACATATCCTGTGCTATCGATTGTGCTCCACTTGTAATCTAGCCCAATGTGGCTCATCATATCCCTATTATTGGACTAACATTTAAGGGATCATAAGACTGAAACTAGAGTTTGCAGAACGTTACTATTATTGTTAAAGGTGACTTTGCCCTCTCATTAAAGGCCCAATGATTTAAAACTCTCTGATTAGGGTAGATCTAAGAAGTCTCGTCAGTACAGTGAGGTCAAATAATTTAAGAAATGCACATTTTTAGATTGAGAGGTGTTTATTTAGCTATGCAGGGTTCTGGCTGTGAAGGAGAGACAGCAGCTACATTTCAATATAAGATCTAAATAAATCCCAAAAGGTTTTGTGTCATTTCTCTCCATCACAGCAAGTTTTTAATAATTAGGGCCCAAAAGTACTCTCAAGGATACACATATCACAGTACTACACACAAGAGTTTTTCAAACTACTGACCATTGTCAGAAATACTTATTACTTAACACTATTCATCTAATAAACTGTTCACAGATAAATCCAATGTAAATTAAAATGGATTGCAAAAATCTTGCACTTATCTTGTTTTTTTCTTAATCTTTAGCAAAGTTTAAAGCATGGAATATATACAAATGTATCATTTACAAATCACATAAGTGTTGGAACCTTTATTTAGAATCAGAACTAATTAAAGAAATTCTGATTTAAATAAAGGGTTTCTGTTTCGCATTATCATCTGTGCTATATAGCCTATATTTTATTATACAAACGCTCTATACATGCTGTAAATGCTTGGTGCTACATAAGTAACATTGTGCAATATAATACTCATCTGTAACGTAGCAAGTTTCTCACGTACTGTACAAGTTATACATTTTCCAGCATGATTGCAGAAATATACAGTGCGTGAACTCAAACATTTGTTTAGAGTAGACTATACATAGCTCAGTTATCAAGTGTACTTTTGGAGCAATGCCACCTGATGGTACCTGATACTCAGACACATGCTGACTTGACGCTGCTGTTAGCTTGTTGCTAAGAAACATTGTGACAATCTCAGAAAGTACCTATGATAAGAATTGTAGGGTCTCATGTTATTATAATAATCTAGTATCCTAAAAACAATGCAGTGAATAATGAATACTATAATAAATAGAAGCAATAATACAAATGGATCTAAAAGAACAGGTACTAACAAGTCCTAACTGTATGAAATCATTCCCTATGCCCTATTTAAAATAAAGTTGAATCATTTCAATTTCTTTTACTGAGCAATTAAGTAGTAACAAAGATTTTAAGGGAACACTAAAGCTAAAATTAAACTTTCATCATTTAGATAGAGAACACAATTTTAAAAAAAAACTTTCCAATTCTCTTCCATTATCTGAATGTGTCTTTCTATTTACTTTCTGAGGTACCAGGTCCTACTGAGCATGTGCAAAAATAAACAGAATATACGTGTATGTATTTTGTGATTAGCTGATAGCGGTCACATGATAGAGTGGAAGGAAAAACAGAACTAACTGAACTTTGTCAGAACGAAATCTGCTACTCATTTGAAATTCAAACTAAGTGCTTTTATATTTTCTTTTATTATACATTTACATATTGTGCAAGTCTGCTGTGTTTAGTGGTTTTTTAATGTGTAGTATTTGACTGTGGTATAAAAACATAACCTCAATATATTACTCTGTTAATGCAGTTGAAAAACATGATTTATTTAACAAAAATCCTGAGATTTTCATGTTACATGTTGAAGTAGCAAATATTATACATTCCATTAAAACAATCTGATAATATGATAAAAAAAAACATTATGTTATAAAATGTAAACTCCCTTTTACATACCTCCAAACATTTGTGGCTGGGTATCAGGAGGTTGATGGGGGCCTGTCCTTATTTTGTGGGTGGAGCTGTGTTGGGAGGGGTAGGAGCACAGGTGGTTAGTGTCTACCAGCATCAACCTCGAAATTTGAGGAATCTGAAGATATTCTGTATGGAGGAATGGTCTCCGATCCCTTGCCATGTATTCTCAAGCCTCTTAAGGCATTGTAAGAGAAGACTCAGAGCTGTTATCTTGGCAAAAGGAGGTAGCACAAAGTATTGACTAAAAGGGTTCCAATAATTGTGTCACACATATATTTAACAAAGATTTTTGAATAAACCTATGTTGTCTTTGCAATTGTTTGATATCCATGAGAGCATAGTATTTTTGTTTATTTTTTTAACAAAAGATCAAAAGATTAAACAATAAAGACAATTTTTCTCAGCCTTCTTTGCTCATATTTAGCAAGGGTGCCAATATTGGTGGATGGCACTGGATGCTCTTCCCATAGAAAATAATGTACTTTTTATCATTAAATAAATATTTCTAAATATATCTAATAATGTTAATGTAAAATACATATCTATACCAATATATCTATAGTAATAGATATACAGGTATAGGTATACAGGTATAGGCATATGTATGTATGTATGTATATATATATATATATATATATATATACACACAATAAAAAAAATACATTATCCCATAATTGAAGCCCATTGGAATGTGAAATATGTGCAGTACATATACAATATATATTATAATATACACTCACCGGCCACTTTATTAGGTATACCTTGCTAGTACCGGGTTGGACCCCCCTTTGCCTTCAGAACTGCCTTAATTGTTCATGGCATAGATTCAAGAAGGTGTTGGAAAAATTCCTCAGACATTTTGTTCCATATTAACATGATAGAATCACGCAGCTGGTGCAGATTTGTCGGCTGCACATCCATGATGCGAATCTCCCGTTCCACCACATCCCAAAGGTGCTCTATTGGATCTGGTGACGGTGGAGGCCATTGGAGTACAGTGAACTCATTGTCATGTGCAAGAAACCAGTTTGAGATGATTTGAGCTTTGTGACATGGTGCATTATCCTGCTGGAAGTAGCCATCAGAAGATGGGTACACTGTAGTCATAAAGGGATGTACATGGTCAGCAACAATACTCAGGTAGGCCGTGGCATTTAAACAATGCTCAATTGGTACTAAGGAGCCCAAAGTGTGCCAACAAAATATCCCTCACACCATTACACCATCACCACCAGCCTGAACTGTTGATACAAGGCAGGATGGATCCATGCTTTCATGATGTTTACGCAAAATTATGAACCTACCAGCTGAATGTCGCAGCTGAAATCGAGACTCCTCAGACCAGGCAACGTTTTTTTAAATCTTTTATTGTCCAATTTTGGTGAGCCTGTGCAAATTGTAGCCTCAGTTTCTTGTTCTTAACTGACAGGAGTGTCACCCGCTGTAGTCTTCTGCTGCTGTAGCCCATCTGCTTCAAGGTTCAATGTGTTGTGCAGTCAGAGATGGTATTCTGCATTCATTGGTTGTAACGAGTGGTTATTTGAGTTACTGTTGCCTTTCTGTCACCTTGATCCAGTCTGCCCATTCTCCTCTGATCTCTGACATGAACAAGGCATTTTCATCCACACAAATGCCACTCACTGGATATTTTCTCGAACTCGGACCATTTTCTGTAAACCCTAGAAATGGTTGTGCCTGAAATTCCCAGTAGATCAGCAGTTTTTTAAATACTCAGACCAGCTCGTCTGGCACCAACAACCATGCCATGTTCAAAGTCACTTAAATCCCCTTTCTTCCCATTCTGATGCTCGGGTTGAACTTCAGCAAGTCATATTTACCACATCTAGATGCCAAAATGCATTGATTTGCTGCCATGTGATTGGCTGATTAGCAATTTTTGTTACCAAACAATTGAACAGGTGTACCTAATAAAGTGGCCGGTGAGTGTTTAAATTTATAATATATTTTATAAAAAACCATAGGAAAACAAAATTGGCTATATTAAATGCGATAATTAAACACTTCAAAATTTGCCTTGGTGCAAACCCTTATCCTAATTTCAAAATTATTCTAAAAATACACTAATCATAATACATTTTTCCCATGAAAAGTAAGGAACTACAGCACTCATCAACAATATCAAAAATTATTTATTAGTTAAAGTGAAACATTTTACTAAAATACATAAACAGAAAAAGCTATTTGGCTCACCCTGAAGATCATGCTGTGGGATCCCGCTCCCATATAAATAAAACAATCAGTTAAAATGATTATACAAAATGCTATTACATTTATGACTGGTCACGTGACTTAAACCCAGGTTGTTCACATAGGTACAGCGCTGTTATTAATCATATAAAGCCAGATGATACCAGATCAGACTACTCCCGGGCTGCACACAGAACCCCTATGGGAAAACCCAAGAGGTATAACCTAGGCAGGTAAACAAATTAGGGATCTAGGTTGTCTGGAATCAAATGTCTGCACAGCAAGTAAACAAAGAAATATGAGCACACTTCAAACAAGCAGTTATAAATGCAGCAAGGGATTGCAAATCACATGCAAGGTAAGGGTTAATGTGGTTAGATCAAGCAATAGAATAGTCCATATATGCAGCTTATAGGTAAACCGCTAACAGTCCTAGATGCAGTCCCATTTCAGAGTCACTTCCAACTTGTATGCTCTAGGTAACATATGGGATGCTTTCACATATTCCACTGAGTGGGGAATTACAACACAAGCATAGTCCTTCCACCTGCTTAACTGTTCATCAATCAAAGCAGAAAATAAATATCCAACCTTAACATAGAGTTTTTCCCCTCAGCTGCTGCCTAGCAAAGATTGAAGCAACTTGGCTCATAACGCTGGACTCTTCAGCCATCTATAGGAATAGATATACAGGTATATGTATATATATATATATATATATATATATATATATATATATATATATATATATATATATATATATATGCAAAAGTTTAGGCACCCCTGACAATGTCGATGATTTTCATTTATAAATAATTGGGTGTTTGGACCAGCAATTTCATTTTTATCTATCAAATAACTGAAGGACACAGAAAATGTGCAATATGCATCATAAATTTGGGCACCCCTGTCATTTTGTTGATTTGAATACCTGTAACTACCTAGCACTGATTAATTGGAACACACAATTGGTTTGGTGAGCCCATTAAGCCTTGAACTTCATAGACAGGTGCATCAAATCATGACAAAAGGTATTTAAGGTGGCCAATTGCAACTTGCAAGTTGTTGTTCACTTTGACTCTCCTCTGAAGAGTGGCAACATGGGGGCCTCAAAACAACTCTCAAATTACCTGAAAACAAAGATTGTTCAACATTATGGTTTAGGGGAAGGCTACAAAAAGCTATTGCAGAGATTTAAGCTGTCAGTGTCCACTGTGAGGAACATAGTGAGGAAATGGAAGACCACAGGCACAGTTCTTGTTAAGGCCAGAAGTAAAATATCGGAGAGGCAAAGGCAAATGATAGTGACAATGGTCAAAAACAGCCCACAGACCACCTCCAAAGATCTACAACATCATCTTGCTGCAGATAGTGTCACTGTGCATCGTTCAACAATTCAGAGTATGGGAGAGTGACACGGAAGAAGCCTTTTCTGCACACACGCCACAAACAGTCGCTTGAGGTATGCAAACGCACTTTTGGACATGCCAGATTCATTTTGGAAGAAGGTGCTGTGGACTGATGAAACAAAGATTGAGTTATTTGGTCAAAACAAGGGGAGTTATGCATGGCGGCAAAAAAACACAGCGTTCCAAGACAAACACTTGCTTGCCACAGTAAAATTTGGTGGATGTTCCATCATGCTGAGGGGCTGTGTGGCCAGTGCCGGTACTGGGAATCTAGTTAAAGTTAAGGTCGCATGGATTTCACTCAATATCAGCAGATACTTGAGAATAATGTTGAGGAATCAGTCACAAAGTTGAAGTTATGCCGGAGCTGGATATTTCAACAAGACAACGACCCCAAACACTACTCAAAATCTACTCTGGAATATATGCAGCGGAACAAGTACAATGTTCTGGAATGGCCATCCCAGTCCCCAAACCTGAATATCATTGAAAATCTGTGGGGTGATTTGAAGCACGCTGTCCATGCTTGGCAACCATCAAACCTAACTGAACTGGAGATGTTTTGCAAGGAGGAATGGTTCAAAATACCTTCATCCAGAATCCAGACACTCATTACAGGCTAAAGGAGGGGTCTAGAGGCTGTTATTTCTGCTAAAGGAGGCTCTACTAAATATTATTGCGATATTTCTGTTGGGGTGCCCAAATTTATGCACATGTCTAATTTCGTTTTGATGCATATTGCACATTTTCTGTTAATCCAATAAACCTCATTTCACAACTGAATTATTACTGTGTCCTTCAGTTAATTGATAGATCAAAATGAAATTGCTGATCCAAACACCCAATTATTTATAAATGAAAATCATGGAAATTGTCAGGGGTGCCTAAACTTTTGAATATGACTGTATATAAATAAATAAATATTTACAATAAAAAGTACATTACCCTGTAAGTGAAGCACATTGGCATGTGAAATATGTACAGTGCATATACAGTAAAACACAAATACATATATATATGGAACTTCAACATGGCACCTCATGGCAAAGAACTCTGAGGATCTGAAAAAAAGAATTGTTGCTCTACATAAAGATGGGCTGTAAGAAGAAGATTGCCAAGAATCTGAAACTGAGCTGCAGCACAGTGGGCATGGTGGGCAAGACCATACAGCGGTTTCACAAGACAGGTTCCACTCAGAACAGACCTTGCCATGGTTGACCAAAGAAGTTGAGTGCACGTGCTCAGCATCATATCCAGAGGTTGTCTTTGGGAAATAGACGTATGAGTGCTGCCAGCATTGCTGCAGAGGTTGAAGGGATAGGGGGTAAGCCTGTCAGTGCTCAGACCATACACCGCACACTGCATCAAATTGGTCTGCATGGCTGTAATCTCAGAAGGAAGCCTCTTCTAAAGATGATGCGCAAGAAAGCCTGCAAACAGTTTGCTGAAGACAAGCAGACTAAGGGTATGGATTACTGGAACTGTCCTGTGGTCCGATGAGACCAAGATAAACTTATTTGGTTCAGATGGTGTCAAGCGTGTGTGGCGGCAACCAGGTGAAGAGTACAAAGACAAGTGTGTCTTGCCTACAGTCAAGCATGGTGGTGGGAGTGTCATGGTCTGGGCCTGCATGAGTGCTGCCGGCACTGGGGAGCTACAGTTCATTGAGGGAACCACAAATGCCAACATGTACTGTGACATACTGAAGCAGAGCATGATCCCCTCCCTTCGGAGACTGGGCCGCGGGGCAGTATTCCAACATGATAACGACTCCAAACACACCTCCAAGATGACCATTGCCTTGCTAAAGAAGCTGAGGGTAAAGGTGATGGACTGACCAAGCATGTCTCTAGACCTAATCCCTATTGAGCATCTGTGGGGCATCCTTAAATGGAAGGTGGGGGAGAGCAAGGTCTCTAACATCCACCAGCTCTGTGATGTTGTCATAGAGGAGTGGAAGAGGACTCCAGTGGCAACCTGTAAAGCGGGTTAAGGCAGTGCTGGAAAATAATGGTGACCACACAAAATATTGACACTTTGGGCCCAATTTGGACATTTCCACTTAGGGGTGTACTCACTTTTGTTGCCAACGGTTTAGACATTAATGGTTGTGTGTTGAGTTATTTTGAGGGGACAGGAAATTTACACTGTTATACAGGCTGTACACTCACTACTTTACATTGTAGCAAAGTGTAATTTCTTCAGTGTTGTCGCATGAAAAGATATAATAAAATATTTACAAAAATATGAGGGGTGTACTCACTTTTGTGAGATACTGTACCTATGTATGCATATATATGTTAAAGCCCTTTGCAGACCTTTTTCCCCCAATTACCTTATACCATCTATCTTTGAGCCATTATAACTTAAAAAACAAAAAAATATTATTTTATTTTTTATTAAACAGTGTTTATATGAGTGTAATTGCACTTTTAAGTGTATTTATATTTTGTTTACTGCAACAATTTTTTCTAATACGTGGTACATTTTGTAGAAATACAGTTAAAAAGCGATATACTCCGGTCATCCGAAACTGTTGTTTCTAACACCGTAGAAGACTCATTAATGAATTCTTCCCAAAATGAACTAATGGCCGAGCATTGCCACCAAATATGTGACATGGCCCCTTGAGATTTCTGACATCTCCAGCATGTATCATTCAACTTTCGAAATAGTTTTTTGCTCCTCACAGGAATGAAATACCACCTTTTTAATATATTCATATTAAGTTCCAATAGCCTACTGAAAACTGAAGATTTGGCAACATTTATAAAAATATACTTTGCATTCAAAGAAGGTATATCTATATTTAATTAATGTTCCCATCTTTCAATATAGTATGGAATATGCCCTGGAGTCTGGTTTTGTAATATCGAATACACCAAGGACAAAGCATGTCTGATTGGAGTAGATGGTTTTCAAAAAGAGATTCAAATGGTGTCAACGGTCTCATCATGTTTTTCCTTTCAGGATGTCTTAATATATGAGTGGAATTTATTTAAAGTAAACAAATTTTGTAAAAAGTCAATACTCTCCGCCAACATTTCATTTCCAGACAGCCATTTGTGTTTCTCTCCTAATTGATATGCTATTAATGTTCTATGAGCTCCTTTGACCAACTTTGCTATGTTACCTAGACCGGGAGGCAACTCATAGTTATCCTTAAAGGGATACTAAACCCAAATCTTTTCTTTCATGATTCAGATAGAACATTCAATTTTAAACAACTTTCTAATTTACTCCTATTATCAATTTTTCTTTATTCTCTTGACATCTTTATTTGAAAAAGCAGAAATGTAAGCTTAAGAGCCGACCCATTTTTGGTTCAGCACCTGGGTAGTGCTTGCTGATTGGTGTATAAATATAGCCACCAATAAGCAAGCACTTCCCAGGTGCTGGACCAAAAATAGGCCGGCTCTTAACCTTACATTTCTGCTTTTTTAAATAAAGATAACAAGAGAACAAAGAAAAATTGATAATAGGAGTAAATTAGAAAGTTGTTTAAAATTGCATGCACTATCTGAATAATCAAAAAATGGTGGTTTAGTATCCATTTAAGCAGTGTTAAAGGGGATAGTCTTAAATAAAGTAGTGGGTATTCTACTAATATTTTCTCTCAAATTGAAAATGTTTCAGAAATTATAGTTGTATACCCTAACTGATTAATGTTACTATTCTTAGGCATCCAACATAGGCATCCTAAATGAGTCATACTAACAATATCATATTCCAGACCCACTCATGCTTTCCTGACAAAATTAGTAAACCAATCTAAGATTCTTTGTAGAAATATTTCTTACCTGTATTTAGCCATGTTAGCCCCCCCCCCCCCATCTTTATAGGAAGACCCATAATATACATGATTCTGTAGGGTTACAAGGAATCTATGTGGTATGGTTCTGGGGAGAACTACATAATGTACAAAATTCTCAGAAGTATATTAATTTTGTAAGCATTAATTTTACCTTTGAGTGCCAGGATGAGAAATCTGCTACAGTCAACTTCTGCAGGATCTGCAGGATCTTGCATCAGAAATCTTGTCTACAGAGGGGGCCAAGTAAATTCTCAAATATTTCAAATCTCTAATTTGCTACCTAAACGGGCATACACATTTCACAAGATGTTCATCAGCCTTTTAATTAGAAAGTTAGAAACTACTTTAAAATCAGCAAATGATTGTAACTAAGAAGGAATGGAGTTAACCGGATTCGATAGACAAAAAAGAATATCATCAGCATATAGTAATATTTTATGCATAGTTTCTGCTATCCTATTTCCCTCAATGCTGGGAAGTGATATAATCTGAATGCCAAGGGCTTTTACTAAGCATGCAAAAAGTAATGGTGATAAGGGGCAACACTCCCTAGTTCCATTTGTTGTTTGGAAAGGTTCAGAAAGAGTATAATTTACTCTAAACATGACTAAAGGGGAGGTATAGAGGGAAAATACTTTAGATATGAAAATTTAACCTAAGCCGAATCTACATAGTGTCAATCTAAGGAATTGACAAGATACGTGGTCGAACACTTTCTCCATGTCTGTTGACATAATCACTAGTAGGGCATTTCTTGAAGAAGCATATTCTATAATCTAAATCACCCTGATGGTATTGTCTCTTGCTTCCGTATAATTAATAAAACCCTCTTAGTCTTTTCCTGTGATATCTGGTAGGATTTGGTTGAGTCTATTTGACAATAATTTGGAATAGAACTTCACATCCGAATTCAATAATGAAATAGGTCTGAAATTTTCAACCTTACCTGGTTTGGACAGGACAGTGATATATGCCTTCAAAACCTGTGATGAGAATGGTTAGTCTTCTGTTACTTAGCTATAAATGTACGTAAGATGTGGAATTAGGAGCTCTTTCTTTTTTTTATAATTATAATTTGTAAACCCATCCGGGTAGAGGTAGATCGCTAAGAACCGCACCAATTACTTCACAACTAAAGAGCTGATTAAGAGCTTCCTCCTGTACAGTTTACATAGTGAGGAGGGATTCAAATTTTGTGATCTGATATAATGCATCTGTTAAAGTGATGATAACTCTCCCCTTTTTAAAATCAGATCTGGAATCTAAGCGCTATTTTAGATGGTGTTTTATTCATCATGTGCAATGAAGATGCGCTATAACTTAGTTATTAATATAGATATGAAATTCAAATACCCCACGTTACACCACCCACTTCAAAAGTCAATTTTCCTGTCAGCTAAATGATTGTATTACTCTCCAATCAATGCTCTAGCTACAACAAAAGTGCCATATGGGGAGAGCGCCTATTGGACAACAATTCAATCTGTTAGCTCACAGAAAATTTTACTTTTGAAGTGGGCGGAGGAGCATGCAGTATTTGAATTTCATATCTATATTAAAAAGCATGTTATACTGCATCTTCATTACAGCTAATGAATTAAACTCCATCTAAAATAGCGCTTACATTCCAGATCTGCTTTTAAAAAGGGGAGAGTTTACCATCACTTTAAGCAAGCTTTACATGTTTTCATTTGATAAGCTTTCATACGCATAAATTCCCCTCTTACCACCCCATTATGGGCCTCCCAAAGTATTCTATAATCTTGTACCATGCCCAGGTTTATATTAAAATACACAATTAAAGACTTCTCAATCTTTTGTTTATAAAGTGGTTCATCTAGTAATTCATCATCTAATTTCCAGGTCAGTGGTGTAGCGTGGGGGGGGCAACAGGGGCGGTTGCCCCGGGCGCATAATTCTGAGGGGCGCTTCCAGCCTCAACTTAGCAAAGGGAAGAAGGGAGGCTAAAAATTCTGACAGGCCCCCAGCTCTGTTCTGCGACCCGTCAGGAATGTGGTGATGACGTGACTAAGGTAAGGTATCAGGACCAGACTTACTTATAGCCCTGTTTTTGCCTGATACTAGCAACACGCAAAATGCAGCTTAATTACGGTTCTATTATTAACCAACAAGTAAGTTCCCTTCCAACAAAGGACCCAGAGCCAGAATGCCATGCATTGCCTGGGGCACTTTTTAAGGATCTCTAAGCAGAGGTGGGGGGAGGAATCCTTAAAAAGTGCAATAAATCTCTTTCAAACCCGTGGCACTGGTGGCAGCATGGCTGGGCTCTGCCTTTCTGTTAACCCCAGTTACCTAGTTAGTGGGATGGTGGGGTGATCAGAGACCATACTTTCATGTTTGACCGGATTCTGATTACAACTTACACCATCTTGTCCTTGCACAAAAAAAGTATATTTGTGACAGTTGACAAAAATGAGACCTTGTTTCTTGTATTTGATTTTTCCCCTCCATGATCTTCCTAGGGCAGAAGTAGATTTAGGGATTTGTGTGCTGTCTGGCACCAGGATTGTGCTGCTCACCAGGTATTTCACTGTGTTTGTCTCCTATCAAAGAAGTCCTATGAATTCACTATCTTGAATCTATTTCTTGCTGGACTCCTGAGGTGTGGACTTTTACCGATTTTTAGGGTTTGGGTGCTCATTTCCTTTTTTATTTACATTAAACCCACCCTTACTGCATTTAAAGTAAAAAAAAATAACTATAATTTGTGTTAGTAAATAAATTTAACAGCACCCCCCTAAATACCATACACCCTCCCCCCATATATGTATGTAATGCTGGGTTGTCTGTCCCATGCCCCTTTTATATTAATTACTTACAATTGTTATATTTATTAAGGTAGAATATATACCCCACTTTTATATGCCATTGGCACCCAAAAGACAGTCTGCCCAGCAGGGACAACCTTATGTAACAGCTGCCAACCTGTGTGTCCCCTTTTCCTCTTTTTAACGACTTACCAAAAACCTATTGCACCACATATACAATATGGGTTGCTGCAATGTGGGGGTGGGTGCACCCTGTGGTCTGCAGTATTTGTACCATGAAGTTTTACAGATCAGGACATGTCAACACCAGATGGGGGTTAAGGGGGCCTTTCCCCCATGTGTAAAACGAGAATAAATCTTAAAATGTAATATTGTATATATTTTCCCAGCTCTGGAGAGCTGCAGACAGGGTTTGATCCCAGGGGGATAGCACATAATGCTTGCAGGCTTCACCCACTGCCTCTTGTATTGCCAATATATTATTTTCATGGCTTTGTTTGTAAGGCGCTACTGATTAGCAGCTGCTTATGAAAAGGGACATATTTTGGGGATATGGGTATCATCAGCAATAACTGTTAGTTATCCAGTAAAGATGGTTAAGGGAGCATTTTGTGGGAGAGGAGACAGTGTCCCTTGCTTTATGTGATCTACCAGGCTTGGGTCTTTGCTTGGTTTCTCCCAAATGTAAGAAGAAGCAGCATATCTAAAATGGGGTTGGGGGGGGCGCAATACTTGCCTTGCCCTGGGCACTGACAACCCACGCTACGCCACTGTTCCAGGTGTAACATGTAAGAGGGGCAGTGGGTCTTTTGAGTGTACAACTAATCATTGAATGATCTGACCAAAATCGGGGTTGAATAGTTAGTAACATCCATCATCACATAATCAATGCGTGAATAACTATTGTGGGCTGAAGAATAAAAAGTATACAACCAATCTTCTGGGTGTATGGTTCTCCAAACATCCTGCAATATAAACTCTTTTAGTCACTGCTTAACTTTATTATTGATTTTATAGTCACTGCTTAACTTTATTATTGATTTTATAAAAAAAGGAGGAAGATTCAATTGAACTGTTTAGACTTGGGTTTAATGTTAGGTAAAGTCTCCACAGACTATAAGGGATCCCTAGCCTACTTTGTAACAGCATTTGTTAATTTCTTAAAGGGACATTAAACACTAAATACATGCTAGATAGAATGATGCATTCAAAGAAAAGATTAGTCCATGAGTAACATGTAGATGTATTTTTTAAAGTTTCATTAGTTATTTAAAAAGTGACAAAATAAGTGTAAAGTTTTAGTATCTATAAAACACAGGGAGCTGCCATGTTGTAACTTGTGTTACCTTCTCTGCTGTGGCCAATTAGGGTCAGTTATAAATAGGGCACTAGAGTGGGCAGCCAATGGTTGTGCTGGATTTAACAGTGTTCTGCACTTCCATTTGTAACAGGAACTGAAAAGCTCACAATTTCAGAATGGAATTACAGGCAAAGTGGACAAAATAAATAATGAAAATATATTGCAGAGTTGTTTTATTATATACAATTTATCATTTTATATTACCATCTCAAAGTGTTTAATGTCCCTTTAAAGGGACACTGTACACTATTTTTTTTCTTTGCATAAATGTTTTATAGATGATTCATTTATATAGACTATGTGGTAGTGTCTTTGTAAAAATGTATTGTTTTGCTTATTTTTAAATAACTTTATGCTGATTTTCAGACTCCTAACCAAGTCCCACATTTTTAGATGTATACTGATGTATACAGACATCAGGTTGCTTCTGTTTGTATAATGGGTCTTTTCATATGCATGGGAGGGAAAGAGAGTCTGCTCTCAGCCCCTTTTAGTGGGTGTCCCAGCAAAGCCTTATCAGCAGTGCTAAACTGGGAGCTTCTAAGTAAGTTTTTAAAAAGTTTTACACTGGATTTGTTACAGTATCTGTGCATATTATTCTTTATAGTAGTGTCTATTACATGCAGTTAAATGAAAATTGGTGTATACTTTCCCTTTAAAGAGCTTGGTTAGAGTTAGGGGCATAAGTGCTAACCAAGGTGACTTGGTTATTGTATAGGATCCCTACTAAAATTAAAAATCTGCTGATCTTATATTTAACTTTATTTGACAGCTAAAATGGAATGTTTTTCCAAATTAAAATTCCCACACCATTTTTCTTAACCTTTTTTTATGCATAATGTGAATGCCCATACCTAAAGTGACAGTCTACACCAGAATTTGTATTGTTTTAAAAGATAAATAATTCCTTTATTACCCTTTCCTTAGTTTTGCATAACCAACACAGTTATATTAATACACTTTTTTACCTTTGTGATTACCTTATATCTGAGCCTCTGCAAACTGCCCCCTTATTTTAGTTCTTTTGACAGATTTGCATTTTTGCCAATCAGTGCTGACTCCTAGGTAACTCCATGTGTGTGAGCACAATGTTATCTGTATGACACAAATGAACTAACACCCTTTAGTGGTCAAAATTAATTCCTATAAGAGGTGGCCTTCAAGGTCCTAGGTTTAGCATTCAACTAAGAATACTAAGAGAACAAAACAAAATTGGTGATAAAAGTAATTTGGAAAGTTGTTTAAAATGACATGCCCTATCTGACTCATGAAAGTTTATTTTGGTTTAGACTGTCCCTTTAAATTGGATGGTGTTCAACAGAATGATTTGGTGTGGCCACAAGTAGAGGCAGCTATAATGGGATGTTCGAGAGCAGCAGATATTTTATGGGAACCCGAAAGAGGTAGGAAAATAAAGGAATATAGGTCACCAATAACGTTGGAGGCACTAAAGCTATGGGAGGGAATTGCGAAAAAGATGCAATTGTGTAGACCGGAATCTCTACTGAGACCGGTTAGGTTCCTACTACCTACAGACCTAAGATTAGTTATAGATAAATGGGCAAACAAGGGTCTCTATAGGGTGGCTGACTTTCTTTCAGGTGTCAAAATGCTCACATTTAACTCCATTAGGGACCAAATAAACCCAGAGCAATTGCACTGGTTTATGTATCTTCAAATTAGCTCAGCTATAACATCATATCTGTCGCACAACCAAAATCAACAGCTCACAGAGTTGGAGAGAATGATAATGAGCCCTAATAGGGGGAAAAAAATTATTTCCAAAATATATATCTTAATTCAGAAAGCTACACGCGATCACAAATTAGCAATGACAGAGAGATGGGAAAGAGACTCAAGGGAGGAGTGGGGAGCAGATGAATGGAATGAGCTAGTGTTGAACTCTTATAAGGGCCTGATTAGTGCGGACATGAAAGAAAACTGTTTAAAGGTGATGTTTAGATGGTATTTAACTCCCGAGAGGACAGCTCACTTCCACAGGGGATTTGATGGATTCTGCTATAGGGGTTGTAAAGTGACTGGCACATACAAGCACATGTGGTGGGACTGTCGGGAAGTTCAGCTACTATGGGGGAGACTATCCGAACTACTGAGCACATTGTTAGACGAGAGGGTGAAACTCACCATGACACAAGCTTTATTGCATGAAAAGGTGAAGCCATTTAATACGGCAATCAATAGGTTTA
The DNA here is from genome assembly GCF_027579735.1 of Bombina bombina. Classification (NCBI taxonomy): domain Eukaryota; kingdom Metazoa; phylum Chordata; class Amphibia; order Anura; family Bombinatoridae; genus Bombina; species Bombina bombina. Next base: position 667,705,475 of record NC_069500.1, on the reverse strand, counting down.
TTAGAATACTATGCACATGTTTAAGAATTTGCATAGCCAGGCATTGGAAGATGGGAGCTCCCTCATGGCAGGAAGTGATGGGGAAAATTACTGAGACATATACAATGTCAGAGTTGGCGGCATGGTCACAGGGTCAGACAGAACAATTCCACAAGACTTGGTTCTATTGGATGCTAAAGAATGGGGGCTAAGAAAGACGGACTGTAAGGAGAAGATAAGGTATCAGACTAAAACGTAGAAACCTGCGTCCTGACTAAACAATTTGCCAGTAGTCGAGGGAGTAGAGGAAGCAAATGGTCATAATCACAACGAGAAACTCACTAGGTGTAATAGTATAGTAATGGCATCTCCTGGTAGGGAGTGGGTGGGTCTGGGAGGGGGGGGGAGAGGGAAGATAGTTAAACTATAAGTACTTGGGGAGAGAGACTTATGTGGGCTGATGGATTCACGAAGACATAATGCTGTGAGATCTAGGTGATTTGAAATCTGTTTAAGCCTCATATTGTCACGACCATAATAAGAACCCTGTTGTACAAAGATGGCAAAGGGAAGAGTATTGTTTTGTTTATTGTTGTAACAAAATAACCAAATAAAAATATTTCAATATAAATTGGATGGTGTTGGGGTTCATTTTCTTGGATGAAATGGGTTTCCTGTAAGAATATGATATCCCCTTTTTTATTTCTGAAGTCTCTAAAGGCTATATTCCGCTTATTAGGGATATTGAAACGTTTGGTATTGACCATCATAAAAATAACCCTTTCTTTTCTTTAACTTCCACATATACTAGAGAATATGTCTCGAGCAATAAAAACTATATAGAGCAAGTTATAAGCCCTGGACATTGTCTTACTATTGCTCAAAATATGTATTGGGCTATTTTCCCCGCAAAATATATATTCCTTTATATTGTATGACAGTAATCAACTGATTGGTGTTAGTAATATAAATAACCTTTAAACATGTTGAACATAATAATACAAAGTAAACAAAACAACATGGCGATAACCATAAAAAGTATATTCTCTTTAGAATGAGGGTCTGCCAGTCAGTTATACCTCCTTAATATGAATATCTAAGAACTTCAGACATTGAAACTAGAAACATAGTAAAATGTTAAACATTTTTTAACTTAACTTACCAAAAATATATCTCAGTAAATTAGTAATGTTTAAAGGGACACTGAACCCAATTTTTTTATTTTGTGATTCAGATAGAGCATGACATTTTAAGCAACTTTCTAATTTACTCCTATTATCAAATTTTCTTCATTCTCTTGGTATCTTTATTTGAAATGCAAGAATGTAAGTTTAAATGCCGGCCCATTTTTGGTGAACAACCTGGATGGTTCTTGCTGATTGATGGATTAATTAATCTACCAATAAAAAAGTGCTGTCCAGAGTCCTAAACAAAAAAAAAGCTTAGTTGGCTTATTTTTCAAATAAAGATAGCAAGAGAACAAAGACAAATTGATAATAGGAGTAAATTAGAAAGTTGCTTAAAATTCCATGCTCCATCTGAAACACGAAAGAAAAATTTTGGGTTCAGTGTCCCTTTAATATAAATCCAAGCAAGGGAACTAGAGACATCCTCCCTTCCATTAAAACATAAAGTCTCTATTGTGCAACTGTCAACATTAGCTTTAAAAGAATGTCACCCATACTGTTCCTCAAGGTAGGTTATCTGTTCTCTAATGTTCACTGGAGAGGAAGGAGGTGTTCTGTATTTTTGTCTTTTAGTTCAGACTTTATGCCAACGTTGATGCTGGCTTCTGGAGCCCATAAGATAAGGGCTGAGATGTTTCTGACTTACTACCCAGGTGTTTCTCTCCAACACCCATCCTATACCCTTGGTAAAAGAGTCCAAGTCTTGCGGACCTTTATAAACATAGGTGATTCTGTCTTGAGTAACCTTGAGGCTAAAGGGGAAGCCCCATCTGCACTTAATATATCGTTGCCACCTTTTGCCCCAAAAATTCCTGGACACTTTTAAAGTGGGCGTGGAGAGGGTGTGGCTTGGGGGCGTGGCTTGGGGCGTGGCTTGTCACGTCCTAAAATTATGAAATTTATATATATATATATAATATATATATAATATTTATATAATATATGTAATATATATATAATATATGTAATTATATATATATATAATATATATATATATAATATAAATATATATATATATATATAATATAATGTCAGTATATTTATGAAAATCTTAGCAGTGCTATCCAAATAATATATATAAGTTTATGGCAGGGTTATAAACACAATACAAAGAAATAGAAACCCTTATCAACCATGCACCTACTAGACCATACAATTAATATAAATATCTGAATTCTTTTATTTAGTTAATATCCATAAACATATTGAACTATATTTGCAGTAAAAGGAAACTAAATAAAAGTTTATATGCGTTAAAACTAACTCTTAAGATATGCTATCCTTCTTACAAAACCCAGAACAATATACCTTCACAATTCAGCCTTATTTATTTAACACAATGGGACTAAAAACCTTTAACATCCAAGCAATACAATTCTAAACAGTGTTTATAAAATAATAGGATAAAATATATATTCTGCTACTTAACTGCAATTTATCCTAATACAAAATTAACCGACAATATCAGAACTTGTATAGATGAGTTACTTAGCCAATTCAGACACAGATTTGAACAATACCTAGGCTTATAACTACCAATTTAAAATATAATATACTTCACCAATTTTGAACCAATTCGTAGCGGTCTTTAGGTCATCTCATTTGAAAGAAGGTTTTTGCACAAATCAAGGATAAGTTTTAAGCTCCTTGCTGAAGTGAACTTTTTTTTTTTTTCAGGTATATCGCAGCCAAAATCAGATCACTAATTTTCAACAAGTTACAGACAACTCTCCCTTGTGCATTCAACACTCCCATTATATAATCATTGATGACATCATGTGGGTGGCACTACGGGAGCTGACCTTCCCATTGGTTATCTGGGAAGTCTAAATCGGATTGGCCCTTGGAAATTTCATTTTTAACAGCCAGAAAGAACCTTCTGGCTGTAGTTCTCGCAACATAACACCAGGTGGCAGCATACAGTACAACATAGCAATACAATACAGCATTTCTGACATTTTTAAGCAAGTTAATTTTTTTTTTATAAAATGGTTATTTAATCAGATCACACTCTCTGCATTAATCATATATAACCCCAATTACAGATGGTTAATATTAGGTTATTTTTTCTGATTATTCTGATACCAAATATGTTATATTATTAACATTTTATTATATTAAGGTAATTTAACACTGCTAATTATTAGCTTAAAATGCATTATAATTTTATCAGTATTCTGGCATTTCTTTGCAAATAACAGCTTATTTTTATATCTCCAGATTGGTAGTATTTAAAACTCCTGATATTTGCATCCACCCAGATATAGTATGTGACATTTCTGTGTATTTCTTCCTGAATACATAAATCCTGTTTATGTCGATCTGAAATAAAAATAAATGTTAATAATCACTTCTCTTCAGGTCCATAAACATCTATTCATGTTCTTAAACACACAGAGGCTAAGATATTCATGCCTTCAAAATATATATATATATATATATATATATATCATTCAATCTTTTACTTTCCATATATATATATATATATTTAGATGTTAATGTTTGATATCACATAAATATACATCTCATATCCATTAAAATATATATAGTTGTTTTGAAATCATAATGTAAGTCATGGGCCTTCACTGTATTATCCTAACATTCTAACTTTTCAGTAACTTCAGTTGCCAGACTTTTTGTCTCATACTCACCACATGGGGTCAATCCACGAGTAGTTGTAAAAGTCTTAATGCAGCATATTTCCTGTTTAGCCAGCAGTGCAGATGTGGATTTAAAAATTAACACCATGTGCATAAAAGCTGCCTCTCCATGATTTTGATCAGTTCCAAAAGGGTAATTCAGACATTTCGTCTCCATATATTTGCCTGTATCCTGAAACTGTTATATTTTAGTTCCTTGCTAAATTATACAATTGCATAATTTAACATATTGAGTGTGTGAGATCTGCCAGAGATAATCCTTTGTTCTCCTTTCAGCCAAGAATGTCTCCTGTGCAATTGGAGTGGGGGAGATCTAATCCTTTGTCCTACAGACCATGTTCACATCCACAGATTTATTAGATAAAGTTAAATATATTTCTATATATTATTTAATAATATTTCAAATACCTTGACATAAATCCCCCTTTCCAATTCAAAAATATGTAGGACACATGTATTTGAATTGGATCAAGGTTAGTGGTATTTGGTGAGGATGTTGACCGTACACATCATGGACAGTCTTCTATGTAGATAGTCTGTCAATTTTGAACCTTCATGTTTATCAGTTAGGCATCTTTAAACTATAGTATGTCTCTAGTTCATTTGGGGATATGACACTTCATTCTCCCTCTATGACTTGTAGTTGGGATCTGGGATGACGTGCCCGCAATTGATTGATATGTACCCATTTATCTATGAAACCTTCATTTTTGGGGATCCGTATTTTATAGGCCACTGGAGATATTTTGTCAGTAATGACAAAAGGACCTTTCCATGAGGGAAGAAATTTCTTCTCCCTAACCTGACCTCTTCCAAAGTTATAAAGATAAACTTTATCATTTATTTCATATTCCTTTTTGGATGTTTTGAGATCATAATAGGTTTTAGTGGCAGTTGCGGCTCTTTCTAAATTCCTTTGAGCAAATGCAAAGGCATATTGCAGGTGCTTTCTTAAGTTTTCCACATATTGATGTGTATTGGCAGCATTTATCAAGTTTTGGTCTGATGTAGGGTACAGCAGATGCTGAGGTAGAACCATTCTTCTACCAGTCATCAGTTCAAAAGGTGACATCTTGGTAGCACTACTTGGAGTTGCTCTTAATGCCATTAAGACTAGAGGTAGTTTTACATCCCAGTCTTTACCTGTTTCACTCACAAACTTTTTGAGGATTTTAACAATAGACTGGTTGTAACGCTCTACACCACCACTTGAGGCAGCTCTATAAGCAATATGGAGCTTTCTTTTAACCCCTAGTATTTTCCACATTTTTGTCATCACTTCGCTAGTGAAGTGGGTCCCCCGATCTGATTCGATTCTTTGGGGCAAACCAAATCTGGAAAATACATGGTTGATGAGCAATGCTGCACATGTTTCAGCACTATTGTTAGGTGCACTAATGCACTCTACCCATTTAGTGAACAGGCATGTCACTGTTAACATGTATTTGTTACCTCTTGATGACCTTGTTACTGGACCAATAAAATCAATTTGTATATCTGACCATGGCATTACCATCCCCCTTTTCTGCAATGGCGCTCTATGCATTGGTGCAGTGGGTTGGAACTGTGGGCAGATTAAACACCCTTGACAGTAGGTTTGAACGTCTTTCAACATGTGTGGCCAAAAAGCATAATCACGCAATATTTCATACGTGAGTTTGGCACCGCGATGTCCAGATGTGGGAGCATCATGGGCATGTTGGAGCATTAGACCTCTGAACTTGGTGGGTACTACCCACTGCTGGATGCCAGTTTTGGAGGTTCTAATTAACAAACCATCCTGTAATTTGAATTGTGATTTAGATTTTATTAAGATTCTCAGATCTTCTTTGCCAATACAATCATCTTTTGAGATGGGGTTGCTTTCAGGATCTTCTATGTGTTTATAGAAGATGCCTACAATGGGGTCTTCTTTTTGACTAGTGATCAGGTCCTCACTAGGAGAATCCTGACTCCATTGTACCAAGTTAGGCTCACTCTGTTGTTTTGCCTGGTTTCTGGTAATGGCTTCTACCTGAATTGCACCCATTAAATGGTCAATATTAAGGAGTTCTCCAGTTATGGCTCCTTGTTTGGCTAATGAGTCCGCAAGGTCATTGCCTTCCTTATCAGGACCTAAAACTCTGGAATGACCCTTGGTCTTTTTCCAGTGTATGGTTAAATCATTGGATACTACCAGATTATCAATCTCGCAGAACAATTTGCCATGCTTGACTGGTTTGTTATTGCTTTTCTGCATGCCATTTCTTTTCCAAGTTGGCAGGTATTCAACAAAACTGTCACGCACATAATTTGAGTCAGTTATGATCACAAATTCATGAATACCATGTTCAATAGCCATTTCAATGGTTTTGAAAACAGCAGTTAGTTCTGCAACTTGACTGGATCTTGGTCCAATGTTGAAACCTACAGATATATTTGAGAATCCATTTGCCCCAGTTATACCAATGCCAGCGACTAGTCTGCGCTCATTATCAATAGTGGCATGGTAAGAACAACCATCAACATATACCCAAGGTAATGTTTGACAATGGTCTTCATTGTACATTTTATATGGGGAAAGCAATTGTTCTTCCAGAAAATCATCTTCTGATAATTTTTTCCCAGGATCTCTAGCAGTACAGTCGTGGAGCTCAGCAAGCCCTTGTGCGACTGGATTCTTTTTATTCTGCTTGTAGCGAATTTCTAAGGGCCAGCCTTGTAAGGAAAGAGTCCACGCTGTTATGCGGCTATTAGACAAATTCCCATCTCTTATTCTCTCACTTTGCAAATATAGCAAAGGCTGGTGGGCCGTTTCTACAATAATTTTCTCGCCCTGTATATAGCTGCGGAAATTTTGTAGAGCCCATACAGTAGATAAGAGGGCTTTTTCGCAATCGTTAAACTTTATTTCTACTGGGGATAGATTTTTGCTCGCATAAGCAATGGCTTTGTTCAAATTATCATGCTTTTGGTATAACACAGCACTCATGCTTATATCTGTGTAACCTGTCTCTAAGAAGAAAGGTTTGCCACCTTCAGGGTATGCTAAGCAAGGTGCTTGAGTGAGTTTTCTCTTCAGCTCTCTGATGGCTGTCTCTTGAGACTCACTCCAGTGCCATTTCACATCTTTCTTCAGAAGAAGTAGTAGTGGTTTAGTTAATTCCGCATAATTATCAATGAATTTGCGAGAATAATTCGTCATACCCAGGAATGATCTCAATTCCTTTAAGTTAGTCGGGTTTTTAGAATTCACTATAGCTTCCATCTTTTTCTTCTGGGGATTTAATCCGTCAGAGGTAACTTCATGCCCCAAGAAGTTTACACGAGTGCGGCACCATTGAGCTTTTTGCAGGGATAATTTGACGCCTGCCCTTTTAAGTTGGCTGAGGACGTGTTTAAGTTCTGTGATGTGTTTTTCAAAGTCTGTGCTTTTGATTAAAACATCATCCACATAAGATAAGGTCCCCCTTTCCAGTGCGTCAGGCATAGCCTTATGCATGAATACAGCAAATTCATGTCCAGAATTTATGTATCCAAATGGAAGTCTCTGGAATGCATACTGAATCTTTTGGAAGGAGAATGCTAGCTTATATTGGTCCTCTTCATGTACCTTTATGGTCCAATATCCCTGTGCACAATCAATGGCAGTGAATATTTTGGATCCCTGCATTTGTGCTAGACACTGGTCAATGTATGGTACAGGCCAGCCAGACATGTATACTCGTTTGTTTAGCTGTCTTAAGTCAGCACACAAACGCCATTGTCCATTGGGCTTAAGGACACCTAGAATAGGATTATTATAAGAGCTGTGCACCTGTCTGATAATACCTCTTTCTTCCAAATTCCTTATGATCTCTGCAAGAGAATCATATGAGGCTAAGGGAAGTCTGTATTGTTTGACAAATACAGGTGGCGCATTAGGATCTGTTTGTATTCTTGCAATGTGCAAGTCTGTGGTACCACAGTCATAAGAATCCTTAGCGAAAATATCCTTGTACTCCATCAGGAGTTCTCGCAGCTGTTGGCGTTCATCATCGCTAGAACAGCCATTGGCTAAGGATATTTGCTCTTCGACTATTTGCTGAAATCCTGGAAAGATTTCAGGCTGTCCTATTTCATAGGCTTCTTCCAACCTAGAGGTGAGATCCCCTTGATTATAATTTATATTGCTCCCATGACTCTGGGGATTGGGGTAATCTTGCTGTTTGATTGGCTGATCAAACACTAGAGAGGCTTCTTCAATTTTACAGATGCCTTCCTCTGAGCTGAAGGGATAAATAGACTGAATATTAAATAGACCCTCTGGCATAGATGCAAAGGATTGTTCTATTAATTGTTCTTCAGTTAGGTATCCTTCAGGTATTAGCCCAATTACATTATTCTGGAATCCAAAAGTGTAATAACTTGATTCCAGTGCATATCCTATGGTAGTTCCCTTGGATAATGTTATATCCTGTGGGGTCATGTTATGCACAATAATATTTATTGGAACAGTTCCAATATTCACCATAGGAGTGTAGGTTACTGAGACACCCAGATTTTGTATTCTATGGGAGAGGCAAATCAGTGTTTCAGAAGTTTTTAATTTCTGACCTCTCTTTACCTGTAAGGGTAAAAGAAATTTATCAGCCCCAGCAGGAATTATAACATCGCTAGATACCTGCATATTCACAGCATATGGCAATTGCTGGTTTGATTTCAGGGCTGCATTTTCATCCTGAAATACTTCAGGGTCCCCCTTTAACCTGCTCCAGAGGCAAGAATTAATCAAATCTATTTGTATGGCATATCTATGTAAGATATCATTGCCAATGTATATTTGATTATTGGGAGTATTTAAAACTAAAAACAGGTGCTTCACTGACTTATTACCAATAGAGATAGATAATAAGCACTTAGCTGTGATGTTATAGCTTTCAGACCTGTCATCCAGGCCGTTGACGCAGTGGTCTTGGGGAGAAAGATATTTAATCACTTTAGGTTCAGCTATTTGCGTTAATAAACCTTCGCTTATATAGCTAGCTTCCTGTTTTAAGTTTATTTTAGCATACTCGGTTTTACCAAGGTCATGCACTTGTATAGGGATAAATAGATCCTCTTTAACTCTCTCAATCCCTGTGAGGTATTGAGTGTGGCCTCCCCCCTTAGGGATTTTATAATCCCCCTTGTGGAGTGATATGGTTAATACATCGCTATCTAGGGAAGTATTCGCTATCTTTCCAGGCGATATTTTAAAAGTATTACCATCAGAGCCACTAAAAGGAGTCTGATCATCTATTTGCAGAATAGTGATTTCAGGTGTAGAGTTATTCCTGAAATGAATCTCCACAGCATCTGGTTTCTCTTCCACCACGTGACAGCTGTGTCGGGTGCGAGATATACCAGATTTTTCATAATTGATAGGCCGTTTAACTTGCGACCAGATTACATTATTTATGCAATCAATTATGGTGCTTAATCGTTTCAGGAGATCACTACCAATAATTAAACGATCAGTTGGCAGATCCACTATAATGACAGGGTGTCTTATGACCCTGTTCCCCAATTTAAATTTTAACCAGGCAGTACCGTAGACTTTTAGGGAGTCACCCCCAACACCTATTAGAGAACCGTCAAATTCTCTTATTTTGGGTTTGTGGGGTGTTAGCTCATTTAGCTGTGTGTAGTACCTGTGGGATAAGATAGTTGCCTGTGACCCAGTGTCAATTAATCCCCTGATAGGGTTGGAGACTGAATCTTGCAGCTCAACTAGTACATAATATCTTCCTGTAGTTTCTATCATTTCACACATAAAATTTGCATTCTTGTACATCTGTGGGCTTCGCCACGTTTTACCTGGATCCGCTGTGTCATTCGATGCAGAGGAAATTTCATACCTACCTGTTTCCCCTATGACAAGGTCAGCTGGGTTCTTGTGTACTGCATCTGTGGAAATAATGTTAAGAGAACACTGCAGAGGAAAAGTTTGGTTAATTTTTCCCGGCTGATGTCGCTCATTGTCACAGCTAATTTGTCCGTTTCCGGTCTGTGGGGAGATAACATGATTAGTATCATTGATATTTATTACTACATTTTGTATATCTCTCCCCTCCCCTTCAGGTGATACTGCAGTATTTATGACTGTGCCTGTGGTCCACTGCTGACCACTGGCTGTACCCCTAAAAAAGTATTGTTCGGTTGCTGAGCCGTAGATTTTTGACTCATATTAGCGATTTGTTCGCTCAACCGATTTAATTGGGTAAACAGCATATCTACCTGATTGTACAAGTTACCTCTACCCCTGGGCCTATCTCTTGGTGCCCCATTGTACTGATTCCTGGACCATTGGGTTCCCTCAGAATCAGGGCCACTATTTCTATTCTGGCGTGGTTGCCCCTGGGGTTCAGCTTGTTCAGCATTAGTACTTTGGGGAGCATTATATACCTGGGGTGTCTGGTTACCCTGAGAATATCTTCGCCGTCTATTGTATCTACCCTTGCGCGGATACCAATTATTCGGTGAGTATTCTCTTTGTGAGTAATTATTCACCTGATTATGTCCCCCACTTTGGTTATAGTCTCCCTGCGCCTCAACCTGTGTAGGGGGAGGGGCAGAATTAAACCTCTGTGGAGATGGCCTGTTTTGACTGGCCACCTCTGCATAAGTCCTCTTGTTGGACTCCAAATTGAGGGGGCTAGGTGACACCCTAGTTTCTGCCACAATTTTGGGTTTTGACTCATTTTTAACCCCCTGCTCACTGGACTGCTGAATAGAGTATAACTTCGTACTCTCTTTGGTCAGCCATTCCAATGAGCAGTCCTCATCAAAATCTCTAGCTAAGTTGATTTTGATGGGTGTAGGCAATGCTTCAAAAAATAAATTTACAAATTCTGAGCCATCAAATCTGGGATTATCTTCAGCCATACTGTACGCATTTTTCAATACAGAAAGGAATTCGACTGGACTCTGATTCGCACGACACTTTAAACCATATACCGCTATTTTCGCGGCAGTTTTAGTGCGATATTGCCCGAATTCTTTTCTGCATTGTTGTTTTACCCCATTCCAGGAATGAATATTCATATCCTTTAGTGAAGCAAAGAATTTGTGATGCTTACTGTCAAATACCCAAGGCAGAAATTCAATTTTCAATTTCTCACTTGTAACATTCATTATAGCTAACGCATTTTCAAAAGCCTGTAAATGATCAATTACAGATGTTGTTCCCTTATTGGAGAATATAGGTACTGCGCGTTGTACAAAGGTGATTATTTTATGTGAATCATAGACTTTATCAGACTTATTTTGGGATTCTCTGTTAGAGTTTCCCTCCCCTGCATCAGCTGCGCTACAGCTGTCCTCTGGATTTACATCCTGAGGGGATTGTCTATTTGGGAAATCTACTTCTGACCCGTTAGGGGTCATTTGTCTATGTTGTTCTATATATTTTCGTACCTCGTCCCTGACGCGTTCGCTAAAGGAGTTAGCATTATCTGTATTATTCTCATTGCTAATATAGGGGTTTTCATTATGGCGATATGACCTTTTTAAATCGCTTAATTCTCTCTGGCTTTGCGCAAGCTGTTTATTTAAATCTTGTATCTGCGCGATTAAGTCCATATTGTGCTTATCTAAGGTGGCTAGGTTTTGGGCAAATTCATCCATTTTATTTTTGGCTATTTTTAAACCCTCTTCGCGTCTGCGCGAGGAACGAATACTATTTTCTAGCTCCTGTATTTGCAATCGTTTGTCTGTGACACAAAACGACATTTCGTCAATTATGCATATTAAAAGGGGCCAGGATTTTAGTATTAGTTCGTCTCGCTTTTTGGGAGCTTCGCATTGATTAATCATTAATAATTCCTGGAAGAATTCATTCTCTTCATTCCACATATTATTATTAACGGTAATATTTTTAGCCCTAGTTTCAAGCATATCCATAAAATCATTTAATTCACCTGCAATATTAAACTTCCCTTTAAGGTAACTTAAGATATCTTTCTTAAGGACCTGACCTTTAGTAATAGGTATGGTTATGGGACCAATTTCATTGCTATGTATAGAATTAAATGAGTCACTTCTGGCTACAGACATTATTATATTGGTTTAGTACTTAGTTAAACTAAAATGCTAATACAATTTTTGCCAATAAAAAGAGAGAAGGAAAATTTTTATATTTCAAAAAAAAATATTATTAATTTTGAAATATGAAAAATTAATATTCCAAAATATGAGAAATTTATATTTTTGATTAACTTTGAAAATATGAAAAATCAATATTTTTGATTAATTTTGAAATATGAAAAATTAATATTTTTATTAATTTTTCAAGATTAATCTTTAATAATATTTCAAGATATTAATGTCAATCTCGAAATATGAAAATTAATATTTCAACTTTTCAAAAAAAATTATATCTTCAAAATATTAATATCGAAATATGAATTTTTTTTTTTTTTTTCTCTTTTATAATAATTTCTATTTACTTACAAATATATTATATCAATTATGATGGAATATTAATAAATCTCAGAAAAAGTGCCTCCAATTATTATGTCAGTATATTTATGAAAATCTTAGCAGTGCTATCCAAATAATATATATAAGTTTATGGCAGGGTTATAAACACAATACAAAGAAATAGAAACCCTTATCAACCATGCACCTACTAGACCATACAATTAATATAAATATCTGAATTCTTTTATTTAGTTAATATCCATAAACATATTGAACTATATTTGCAGTAAAAGGAAACTAAATAAAAGTTTATATGCGTTAAAACTAACTCTTAAGATATGCTATCCTTCTTACAAAACCCAGAACAATATACCTTCACAATTCAGCCTTATTTATTTAACACAATGGGACTAAAAACCTTTAACATCCAAGCAATACAATTCTAAACAGTGTTTATAAAATAATAGGATAAAATATATATTCTGCTACTTAACTGCAATTTATCCTAATACAAAATTAACCGACAATATCAGAACTTGTATAGATGAGTTACTTAGCCAATTCAGACACAGATTTGAACAATACCTAGGCTTATAACTACCAATTTAAAATATAATATACTTCACCAATTTTGAACCAATTCGTAGCGGTCTTTAGGTCATCTCATTTGAAAGAAGGTTTTTGCACAAATCAAGGATAAGTTTTAAGCTCCTTGCTGAAGTGAACTTTTTTTTTTTTTCAGGTATATCGCAGCCAAAATCAGATCACTAATTTTCAACAAGTTACAGACAACTCTCCCTTGTGCATTCAACACTCCCATTATATAATCATTGATGACATCATGTGGGTGGCACTACGGGAGCTGACCTTCCCATTGGTTATCTGGGAAGTCTAAATCGGATTGGCCCTTGGAAATTTCATTTTTAACAGCCAGAAAGAACCTTCTGGCTGTAGTTCTCGCAACATAACACCAGGTGGCAGCATACAGTACAACATAGCAATACAATACAGCATTTCTGACATTTTTAAGCAAGTTAATTTTTTTTTTATAAAATGGTTATTTAATCAGATCACACTCTCTGCATTAATCATATATAACCCCAATTACAGATGGTTAATATTAGGTTATTTTTTCTGATTATTCTGATACCAAATATGTTATATTATTAACATTTTATTATATTAAGGTAATTTAACACTGCTAATTATTAGCTTAAAATGCATTATAATTTTATCAGTATTCTGGCATTTCTTTGCAAATAACAGCTTATTTTTATATCTCCAGATTGGTAGTATTTAAAACTCCTGATATTTGCATCCACCCAGATATAGTATGTGACATTTCTGTGTATTTCTTCCTGAATACATAAATCCTGTTTATGTCGATCTGAAATAAAAATAAATGTTAATAATCACTTCTCTTCAGGTCCATAAACATCTATTCATGTTCTTAAACACACAGAGGCTAAGATATTCATGCCTTCAAAATATATATATATATATATATATATATATATATATATATATCATTCAATCTTTTACTTTCCATATATATATATATATATTTAGATGTTAATGTTTGATATCACATAAATATACATCTCATATCCATTAAAATATATATAGTTGTTTTGAAATCATAATGTAAGTCATGGGCCTTCACTGTATTATCCTAACATTCTAACTTTTCAGTAACTTCAGTTGCCAGACTTTTTGTCTCATACTCACCACATGGGGTCAATCCACGAGTAGTTGTAAAAGTCTTAATGCAGCATATTTCCTGTTTAGCCAGCAGTGCAGATGTGGATTTAAAAATTAACACCATGTGCATAAAAGCTGCCTCTCCATGATTTTGATCAGTTCCAAAAGGGTAATTCAGACATTTCGTCTCCATATATTTGCCTGTATCCTGAAACTGTTATATTTTAGTTCCTTGCTAAATTATACAATTGCATAATTTAACATATTGAGTGTGTGAGATCTGCCAGAGATAATCCTTTGTTCTCCTTTCAGCCAAGAATGTCTCCTGTGCAATTGGAGTGGGGGAGATCTAATCCTTTGTCCTACAGACCATGTTCACATCCACAGATTTATTAGATAAAGTTAAATATATTTCTATATATTATTTAATAATATTTCAAATACCTTGACAATAAATATATATATAATATAAATATAATATAATATATATATATATATATATATATAATATATATAATATACATACATATATATATATATATATATATATATATATATATATATATATATATATTAACATTCTAAGCCAAATGTTATTTTCTTTAATAAAAAAACAAAAAACAATGCATTTATTTTTGATCTTATACTTCAGGCCTATAAACATAACTATTGTTTTTATTTTTGCCAATGGAACTCAGTAGTAGGTACAGGCTTTATACAGGTGCAGGCAGGGATGATTGAGATGCAGAAATTAGGTTGCTTAATATCAAAAACATTTGCCCATTAGCTAGGCTGACCATTTTGCCGCTTTAAAAAGGGACACATATGAAAAATACATATGTCAGGGCTGTTTTCAGGGCTGTTTAAAGAAATGGTTTTGTATAGGAACCCTTACATATGTATTTTTCATATGTGTTCCTTCTAAAAGCGGCAATATGGTCAGCCTACCATTAGCCCAAAAACGTTGTCATTGTTATCATCATTCATATAATATGAATGATGATAACGATGACAACGTTTTTGGCTAATAGGCAAATGTTTTTGATATTAAGCAATTGCAGTACCGGGGACAGTCGAGGAGGAGCAGGACCGGATATCAGGACCAGTTGTATGATTGTATCATACAAGGGTGTTTACTTACTGAGAAGACGGTGTCCCTAAGTCCCTTGCAAGTTGCAGCCCACGGCCAGCACACCGCACCGCACCGCACCAACGCCTGACCTCTCAGTCTGCCGCTCTCTGCTGGATGCCTGGATCGTCATGTGACTAATACCCACCTCAACCTTCTTCCCCCCTCCTACACCACCATTCTCCAGACTCCACCTACCCAGTATTGTAGTAGTAACCCTGGGCTAAGAGCTCCCCTGGCCAGCTAATTTTTTTAAAAATCTTTGCTCACTGCTGCTTGCTGCACCAGGGGAGCTCTTAGCCCGGGACATTTCAGTGTAGTTCCGGGACACGGGACATGCAGGGTCAGACCGGGACTGTCCCGGTGATACCGGAGCAGGTGGCAACCCTAACTTAATATGCTTTTCTTGTAAAGCCTTGGTGATGAATCAAGCCTCCCTCCTTTTTTGAATAGTAATAGGGCATAAACCCAAATAAATTTGGATTGAGTGATCCAGATAATGATTTTTAGCATTTGTCACACCTCAGTCAAAATTTTGTCTTCTGTCTTTAAACCTGAAGAAACGTATTATGACGTCTCGTGGGGGTGCATTACTTGGTGATGGAGATTTTAATGCTCTATGAGCTCTTCCCAATTCAATGAGAGAAGCTTAAAGGGACAGTAAAGTCAAAATTAAACTTTCATGATTCAGATATTTTAAACAACTTTCCAATTTACTTCTGTTATCAAATTTGCTTTGTTCTATTGGTATCTTTTACTGCTGTATCTGAATCATGAAAGTTTAATTTTGATTTTACTGTCCCTTTAAAGGGAAATGAAACACACATTTTTATTTCATGATTCTGATAGAGCATGCAATTTTAAGCAATTTTCTATTTTACTCCTATTATCAAGTTTTCTTCGTTCTCGTTGTATCTTTATTTGAAAAAGCAGGAATGTAAAGCTTAGCAGCCAGCCCATTTTTGGTTCAGAGCCTGGGTAGCACTTGCTTATTGGTGGTTACATTTAGCCACCAGCAAGCATAACCCAGGTTCTGAATAAAAAATGTAAAGCTCCTAAGCTTTGCATTCCTGCTTTTTAAATAAAGATAGCAAGAGAATGAAAAAAAAATGATAAAAGGAGTAAATTAGAAATTTGCTTAAAATTACATGTTCTATTTGATTTATAAAGAAAAAAAATGTGGGGTTAGTATCCTCTGGCTAGCAGCAACAGATCATTATTTTATGTGTTGAGCTACCAAACTGAATTAAAAATCTTTTCCCATGTTATAGAAGAACCAATGAAAAGTAGAGGATTCATATATATTTAATTTAAAATAGCACATTACTAAATGTTATATCATCATGGTTTTAAAGGGCAGCAGTTAAACATATTAAAAAAGCTGTAAAAAAAAAAAAAAAAAAAAAGTTGTTTAAATTTAAAGGGACACTCAAGTCAAAATTAAACTTCAAGATTCAGATACAGTATGCAATTTTAAACAACTTTCCAATTTACTTCAATTAAAAAAAATGTGCACAGTCTTTTTATATTTACAATTTTTGAGATACCAACTCCTACTGAGCATGTGCAAGATTTTCACTGCATATACGTATATGCATTTGTGATTGGCTAATGACTGTCACACGATACAGGGGGAGTGGAAATAGACATAACTTTGCAATTTATTTAACAAAAATCTACTACTCATTTGAAGTTCAGACGAAGTGCTATTGCATTGTCTTCTTATCATGCATTTGTTTATTATGCAAATCTACTGTATTGACTGGTCCTGAAACTAGAAGGAAGTGTGTAATTGTGTACAACTGATTCCTGGAACTCTGTTGCTCACTGGCTGGCAGAGACGACTCCCACAGGAAAAAAAGGTGTATTCAGTACAGGAACATAAGATGTAAAAAAAAAAAAAAAAAAAGTTCTGTGATACATTTTCAAACATTCTATTTTAGGCTGAACATTATTCTGTCCCTTTTACTTTAGCATGAACAATATAAAAAAATAATTGCTGCAGTAAATAATATTTGTCTAGCTGTAATGCTATATACCGCATCCTCACATAGTGACATCTAAAACTATCTCAGACTGTGACACCTGCTTGCCCGTTACTGCTTTAGAATATTTATGTGTTTGCCTTTAAACAAAATGGTGACGATTACTTCACTCAACACTTTTTTTTTCTCTTGTTTTCCTCCCCTTGGTCTTATTGGTTGATCTGTGTCTTTCTGGTCCTGCGTTCCTAGGCTCTGCCGGGGAGCTGCAGCAGCTGAAGTGTGGAGGGGGAGGAGGAGTCGTGTGGCTGCTTACTGATTCAGACAAGTCCTATCTTCTTTATCCACTTCCACGCATCCTCTCCCCTAAAAGAAGAGGACCACAGAGGCCTTGCCATGGATACGCAAAAAGTAAGGGATTTTACTTTTTAGCTCTATAGAGATAATGTTGCCATTTGCAACCACCCATATTCTTTTGCAAAGAGCAGTGTAACTATGTGCATGTGTTTTCTGTGCATATAAATAGCATCAGCACTTTCCATTCATTGATGCCATATCTGTGCTACATAGCAAAGGATTTAATGACGTTGGCCCATGGGGCTTAACCATTTCGCTGACGAGAGTACATCCAGTGTATTGCAATGCATGTAATGTGATGCCTGATATATGTTCCTAGCACTGT